>NC_042285.1:11730547-12032214 GCF_901000725.2 Takifugu rubripes
GGGAACTCAAGAGGTCAGCTTTAACAAACAACATGGGGTCAAAATATGGGTCAAGTGTGATCATATAAAGCTGTCTAAATGCTTTCTCCTCTACAGTGCATATATTAAAGGCGCCTGGAATACTTATTAATTTGTTTGTATCTCAGCTTATTGAAGACCTAAGAAAGCAGCTTGAACACCTCCAGTTATACAAACTGGAAGCCGAAGCAAAGAGAGGGCGCACGCCAGGAGCAGGGCTACAAGAATATCAGACGCGTACACGTGAAGCTGAGCTGGAGCAAGAGATCCGACGACTTAAACAAGTAGTGCACCTTTTTCTGTCCTTAAGCTCTTGATTTTCTGCATGTTCTCTCATTTTCTGATCTTTGGCATTTATCGCCTCCAGGACAACCGCAGCCTGAAGGACCAGAACGATGAATTAAACGGACAGATCATCAATCTGAGCATCCAGGGAGCCAAGAATCTCATGACAGCTTCCTTCTCTGACTCACTGGCTGCTGAGATCAACTCTGTATCACGCTCAGAGGTAGACTTGAAAAACATCACTAATTCATCAGTTCTTTCGTATTCAAAAATCGGCTTTTTAATCTCTGTTGTTTGTGTCTCCAGTTGATGGAGGCTGTCCACAAACAGGAAGAAATCAACTACAGGCTACAGGACTACATCGACAAAATCATTGTGGCCATCATGGAGTCAAACCCCTCCATCCTTGAAGTGAAATAGACTCCACAGAGCCACACAGGGACTCAGGCTCTTAAGATGTAGGAGACTTGGCATCAAGAAAGAGGAAGGAGAAAACAAAGGGTTTCATCAGAGACCAGCAACAATGCACTCCATTCATCAAAGCCCTTCTCAAAAATGAGTCGTATGAAGCTCCTTCACTGAGGCAACTTTGAGTTTGATCACTCTTCTGTGACGGAATGTGTTAACCCTCCTGAGCACGATGTGGTTCTGGTGACTTCCATGTTATTTGGTTAGAGGGACCCAAGTCTCCACTGTTGAGTGAATGTGAAAATGAGCGCCAGAGGTCTGTGTCGTAAAACTCATCTTCCAGCCCCTTTTCAAAGGTGTTGTTTTGAACTAAAAAAAGAAAAAGAAAGAAAGAAAAATGTTGAATGCACGGAACCAAAAAAGCCTTAAATTAAAGGTGATGATAAGAATTAATTCTGTGAAGCTGGCATACCTCGGTTCACTGGTGGTTTATGTGAACGCTTTAATCTCCTGAACCAAGCTGAATCCTGCTTTCATCCAAGTTTAAAAGTCATGAAGCACAGGTCAGGAGAACAGAGCATTGATTTCCTTTTTCTATGTTTCTCAGTTGCCACTTTCTGTAAGGGAGTGTTCTGTCATTTTACCACATTGTTTCCAGTGAAACCATGTGATGGGCATTTCTGAGAAATGCTTGGAAGGTTTTTTTTTGCGTGTGTGTGTGTGTGTGTGTGTGTGTGTTTTCTGCGTGCTCTGAAGGGGGTTCACAAAAGCATGAAGAGTAGCAAATGAAGGAATTGGGTGATTTCTAATTTTTCTGATGCAGGCTCCTAAATCTACTGGATTATCATCAAAATCAGCCCATACTGACGCCCGGTAAACTCTCCAAACACTTGATCTGTACTTAAAGGGATAGAGCATAGCGATTCTGGGAATTCTAGTGTAGGCTTTCCCGTCTGCCACAGGCCTGACCCCAGTGTCCAATAACTGACTGAAGGTGACGGTGTGCAAGTTTTACCTGGATATTTAACTGGCTTTTCTTTCTAATACGACATTTGCAGTATAGGTGAATAATCAAATGGTTGTACTTTGCACTAATGTATTATTTCTTTTGCATTATTGTTTTGTTGGTGAAAAATGTGTTCAATATGGAAGGGATCAGTTTATAAATGATGTATATTTCAAAGGCATTTATGGGGGTATAAGCGCACAGTCTGTTGCTACTGACATAACAGTGGAGATGTGAACTGTAGTCCCACTCACTGTTGAAAAGTAATTCCTCACACTAATTTATGCCGTTTAAATCAATCGTGGCTGTCTTTATATTCACCTACATACTGTGTGTTTTTCTGCAATTACAAGTGACTAAACAATTCAGTTTTCACTGATTTCATTCAGCACCAGTCTCACACAGGAGAGTTTGGTAGGTTTGTGGGGCTCTCTGCATCAGTGTCAGCAAAACGTTCATGTTTTTCACTTTGTTCAGGTCTTGTTATCACCACTGTCCTTCACCTGACACTGAACTGGGACAAAATAGCCTTGGATGTTAATGACTTGTACATGTAAAGTTTTTTCTACACTCATACTAGATTCTAGGTATTTTTATAGTTGGGAAGAAAAGAGCATTTCTCATCTTACACTGAGACAGCTGCCTGTAATCTTCTCTAGCATGTAGCGTGTACAGTATATTTCCCAATAGTTTTAAATAACATGATAATATACATAATTTTAAAATAGTTTTTTTTTTTCAACTCACCATCTTTAGAGCAGAGTGGTTCACAGAGGAGGTCTGTGTTAATCCCCTGTGCAAACACGAGATCGTGACCTGCTCAGAATGGTGGTTTGTCGAGGACATGGTGCCAGTGTAACCTGTGCACCATTTTGGGATCTGACTGTTGACTGTTGTCTTTCCAGATGGAGTCGGATCTTGCATGGAACCATTTTCTTTTGTATAGCTCTGAATTTTGACTGATAAGTCGTATGTTGTTTGTATCAGCTGAGTTATTGGAGACCCCATGACACCAGCAATCACTCGGGTGTCCTGACCTCAGTCTCTTACCTTTGACTAACTTTGCCCCAACTGGCAGAATACTTTATTCTTATCAATGAGTAATGTTTGCAATACAGTGTGCACTCCTAATCCACTCTGCTTCATCTCTTCATGTCTGCTTTTCACAAAAGGTTTGACAAAAGCTGAGCATTCAGTTGTGACCATATAGGAGCATGAAGTTTATAAAACATTCCTTTTAATGAGATGAAGGTGAGTGCACTTTAATCATGTCCCAATTTCTGCCCTTTACAAGACCAAAGCTTGAGCCAAAGTTAGAGCTTATAGTCCTGAATCTGTCAGGGTCTGGGGTCACACCTAATCATGAGCCAACAATCAGAGCTTACCTTTTTGAAGAAAGAAAGAACATGGCCTGCTAGTCTAGACACTGTGCTGCTGTGTTAAACTTCAAACTAACCTGATGATGAGCCCTGGAGGAGGTACTGACCATGCGACTTAGGCAGTTTGTTAAATTATAAATGATGAAGCCTGAAATGTAAATATGAATTGTAATTTTTGTGATTTTTCTGTCTCTCACACTCACTTCCAGTGTCCAGAGAATCTTTGCTCAATGCACAAGCATCACTACTGTAGTAGTGCATGTGAAATGGGGTGATAAAAAGAGAATATTGTAGAAAAGAGTTTAAATTTATTCCTATTTTCAAAGCTAAATGTATAAATAACAGTATTGGTTATAGCTGTATATTATTTTTGGAGATCTCCAAATGATCTAATCTTAATTGTTGCTGGGGGAGTATAATTTCTGTCATTGTTAAAACAACAGTTTAGAAATTAAGCAGTAAGGTTAATAATGGAAAATAAAAGGAAACATGAAATGAGCCTGTGTTTGGTTGCTTTATGTCTCTGTCCTTGTTTTTCCAACTGAATATTTGCTTTCGACCCACTAGCCCCAAAGGTTTGTATTATTACAATTACCATTAATATTACTACTACTATTATACAATGGGACCCGAACTAAAGCTTGGGTCCCATTTGTCTTTACGAAGGAAATAGAAATGGAAGCTTTATTATTTGAAAAACCTCCACTCAGTTATATTTTTACATGAACTAACCTATCTAATAGACCAATAGCAACAATGCCAACGAAAAATTTGACACTTTAATTCTAACATGAACATGACGTTACAGAACAGCGTTTAGGTCTTGAACGCCCCATGTTGATGATGTTTCGTCGACGGAACCTTCTCTCGCTCTCTTGGTCACCACGGAAGTATTTTAATGGAGTACCAAATATGAACGACGCTACAAGGCTGAGGATTGTGAATACATGCAGAGTAGGAACTCCACATTTGTATAGAAATACGTACTATTTCTTTTTCTTTCTGTAGATGTTAGTAGACAATAGGATATTTTTTATTTTGTTTCGTAAATATGTGTTTTGGTGAGCTTCGACTGGCTAATAGCCAAGTTGTCCATTACATTCTCTATTAACTTTCAATCATTCAATTGATTAAAAAAAAATATAGAAAAATGGGCCAAATGAAAATTTATTTTAAATCCTGACGAATTTTTAATTTGGTCAGTTTGGAGTTCTTTGTCGGAGAAATTCTTAAATGTTAAATCATAACTTTTGCAACATTCTTGAATAGCATTTAAAAAAAATCTAAACAAGCCTTTGCTGCAAAAGATGGAGACTATTACACCAAATATTGAGATTCGTTCAGTCGTGGCCCAATGTTTGCGTACCCTTACAACATCTGCAGAAAACAAAGACGTTATTACCGCGCTTCAAACTTTGCAGTCTTACTTGGATGAAGGCTCAGACAGTAGAATCCCTTCAGTTCAGCGAGCAGAGTTCAGAAGGGTTCACTTCACTCGGACCCTCCGGTTCCTCGTCAGTAACATCCAGGCTGACTGGGTGCACAGTTTAAAAGCACAGCAACGCAAAGAGCTATGGGATGGTTTGTTCCTCAAAGGACCTGCAGACCAGACGCTGTTGGTGCTGATGGAAGGAATAGGAGAGCTAAGGTCTGTGGGATCAGATGAGAGACACCTATACATTACTGTTTATTTTTTAATTATTTTTTTAATACCCCCTTTTGCATTGCAGACCCAGCATAAATTTGGACCACTTGATCAGCATCACGGAAAGGTTTCTTCAGAATGGTGGACTTGCTGAATTGCTGTGGTCTTACTGTCTGGAGACAGGACCCTCTGATTCTCCTCAGCTCCGAGAGACATTGCAGGGTCGTATTGTGGGACTGCCAGACCTTTTGGCAAATAAGCTGCAGCTAAACAACAAACCCCTGTTTCTTCCTCAGCAATATTACCCACTACTTGCAACAGAGATTCTCTCTGCTCTGGAGAATGTTTGTCAAGCCCTTAGAAGTGAGGGAAGCTCTGTAACACTGTCCTAAATTTAGATTTATCATTTAATAGTCAAAAACCTCTGACCTGTTTGACAGATGGCACAGACTGCTCCCTGACATTTGTGGCTCAGGTGCTTGGAAAAGTGTGCGTGCAGGGTCAGAGTGGTGAGTTTTGGCATTCTGTAACTGTAATTTAATGTAGGTGCCATACTGTTGAATTGCTTGGGAGAATACACAAATGATAGACTTTTAGTACCGTAATTAATCACAGCATCCATACTGACTGATAGATGGTGTTTATTCATTTCTCTGCAGCTCTGGTGTTTAGTGAGATGGCCCCTCGATTGTCCATCCACACCCGCTCAGACATGGTGTGGCAGAGGGTCTGCTGGAAGCTGCTGCAGGACGTTCCACAGCGCTGCATGGAGAGCGTGCTCACAGGACTTGTGCAGTCTGTCAGCAGGTAGGACGGCGAGACGATTCACGTCTGAGTGTGGAGCAGTTTTCTTTATTCCTCCAGTGACAGATCTGTCTCCTTTCACAGGCCTGACATATTGGGCAGGATCATTGGGAATATAGTCTTAACCAATAAAAAGGCCCAGTTTGTAATTACACATAAACTTCTGTTGCTACAGTACAAATACGAGGTATGAGAATAATATTTATGATTATGTTAGGCCATCCAAAGATTGTACCAGTTGGATGCTTTTTCTTCCCAGACTCGAGTTTTGAGAGTACTCCTAGGTTACCTCGCAGCAGACCGAGAGCGAAGACCACTGCTTATCCAGGTCGGCAATTTTTCAATAGCTTTACGACAGCACATATAGAAATGATTTTGAACTGCGTTATGCTTCTCTGAGCTCAGGTCCTGCGGGCGGTGTCCCAGGCGTGGGCTAACCCCAGTGCAGTGAAGCATACTCCCATAGAGCAACAGCTGTATGTCAGCAAAGCCTTACTGCTGAGTGTAAATCTGCTGGATGACTCTGAACTCCATCAGCTACAGTCTGGTATAAATAAAGATAATCTCCCTCCAGTCAGTGACTAAAAAGAAAGAGTTTTGAATTATACCTGTTTTTTTGCTCAGACTTACTACAGTGTATGCTGGGGGGCATGCAGAGCCACTTGGACAGCAGTGTGGTCCGTATCAGACATATGGGCATGGTGGTGGGAGAGTGCCTGAGCTCTCGTATGGATATCAGTGAAACCAAACTCAAATTTGAGGTAGTCTTTATATAGCTTATAAGATTCAGTGTCTGAGTTTGTAATTTTTTATGTAGTGTGAACAAGATGTCGTATGTCTATGTAGTATGATCAAGATGATGAGACTCGAGAGCTGCTTTCTCTGATGACAGCCCATTCTGATGATGAATCAGACCCCGAGCCTGTAAGCAGGTAAATATTTTTACAATTTACAACTGTTGAATTAATATAAAAATACATGAGGTATCCCAGGAAGCATTGTATTGCAACTGGAGCGATACAAGCAACAGAGTAAATCAGTGACAAGAAATTACCAAAACAAAAGAGCCAATTAAAACCAAGCTGATCAAAAAAAGGAGTATTTTTGAACATACATCAGTGTATCACTGAATTTTCAGGCCAATGAATAACTTCCTTTCCACAGACAACCACCAGAGGGCGATCAGGATCTTCTCTTCTCCCTTTAAATCTTTCTGTCACACCCATCTTTTCATACAGTCTATGGACAAAACCTTTTAAAAGTTTGATGCTATTTTTCCCCATCTTCTGCAGATCTGAAAGTCCTAAGGTTACCAATGAAATCCCTCCTCCCGTTCCGAATAAATTGCCACAGAATAACTTGAGCCGTCAGCCAGACCCTGACCTGGACAGGTGAATCTACCCTCGTCTGTAAAATTTACACTTCCATTGAATTATGATTCACCTGATTTTGTGATTGTTGTGTAGTGATGATGAGCTCACTCCATACGATATGTCAGACGATCAGGAGATGAGTGCAGCCTCTCCACCTCGCTACCTCCGAGACTGTCTGGAAAGTACGGCTCAACAGGATTTATTTGGACCTCACCTTTTAAAAACACGCTTTTGCTGAAGCCATCGCTGATACGTTCTCATCTATCCATATAGCTTTAATTTCCTCTGAGGATCCGATGCGTGTGGAGCTCAGTTTAATAGCTGCTGAAGATTTGGTGAGGAAGAACGTCTTTGCAGCGCGGGAGGTATGGCAGCCACATTGTAAAATGAGATGTAGAGTTTTCCTTGATGAGGGCAACTCCTAATTTACTTATAACCCTTGATGATGTTTGTTTTCCAGATTAGTGTGGAACTCACCAAAGTCCTTCTTCACATGGAGAATAAATACAACCTAAATAACTTCCTAGTTCTCAGACAGGCAACAATGGTGGCACTGACTGTGATCGACTGTATCCCAGTATGAGCGCATCACTCTGCGTCTTTACTATCGGCATCATCACTTTACCATTCCCATCATTCCCTTTGCCTTTTCCCCACAGGTGACTCAGTATTTGACCACAGAGTTTTATTCTTTGAACTACAGCCTTCGCCAGCGGCTCGATATGTTGGAGGTGATGGTTCTTCCAGCACCTTTGCCCGACAGATGTCCTGGTTAAAGCGTAACCGCAATGTTGTTCTTGTTTGTGGCACATCAGGTGCTTGTTTTTGCAGCACGGGAGCTCTCGAGTCCAGTGAGTGAAAAGAGAGACCCGTCTGTGGGTGTTGCAGCTACAGGAAGCTCTGGTTTGAGTCCATACGTCAATGACAAACCTGTTGACTGGCGCCAAGAAGTAGAAAAGCGGATTCAAAGCAAGACAAGACGTCTCAGAAAGGTAGCTGCAGCAGATGGACATTTGTACTGGTCTTTTGTTTTTATTTGAGTGAAGCTGTTCAGTCATTTCTCATGTGTTTCAGGGTGTGACACAACCTGCGCCAGAGGCCACCCCAAACCGTTATGCTCCTGTGGCTGGACACTTCTTTTTCCCTTTGCTGAGGAACTATGACAGGTCTGTTCTCTACAGCTAAGCTCCACACAGCTGGCATTTTCTGCTTTTTTTTAACATTCTATACATCATGATTTACATACCTTTGTTTTAGGCCTCAGGTGACATTTGACCTGTTGGGCAGCGACCATTTGGTGCTGGGCAGGTTGATCCACACGTTGGGTGTCTTCATGCATCTGGCAGTCAATGCACCGGTAGTGTTCTCGTTCACTCTCCCATCTACACGTACTATATGTAAGGCAGTGTGGTCAGGGTCAGTACGAATTAAAGGTGTATTATTCTCTTTCAGGTGGCTACGCAGATGGGTCGGGCTTTACTGGACTTTGTATGGTCAGTCCGCTACCACGTTGACCAGTAAGTAAGACTGTAGCTGTAGCCTACATCCAAAATCAAGAATACAGGTTTTTGGGTAAATATAGTAGAACTAGATGAGGAACAAAGATTCAAAAAGATCTGAATAGGATCCGTTTGATTCTCCTGAGCTGTAACTGACGTGTGTCTGTTTTAGGACGGTGAGGAGAGGTGTCCTCTTTGCAGTTTGCTCCCTATTAATGAGCGTGAACAGCCAAAACCTGCTGGCGGACTTTGGCGATCAGCTGTTTGAGACTCGATCTTGGCTTGCTGGTAAGAGAAACAGGAATTGTTCCCAAAATAAACAAATCCGTTTTTAAATATCATAAGTCTGTTATTTATTACATGAATTACACAATCAGTCAGGGATGTCCATTCACACACAAGTACAGCTGCAGGGAGCATTTCGGGGAAGGATGTAAAACCAGGACGTCCTGTACCACACACACTCTACATGATGCCACTGACTCATCAGCAGTTGTGTATTTTTTTTTTGTCCGCCTGGAGCTAAATGTTGGTTCACACTAAATGATTGACAGGACGCCCGCTGACCCTGGGCAACAAAAACAGTTTCCTCCAACACAACGGGGTCAGTGGATCACGTGGGTTCACAGGCAATTTGAAGCTATTTGTTTTGTATTTAACTATACTGAGAGGTCTTGCTGATTGTTTTTATATTTAAATATGTACAGATGTGGCTGAAGCAGACCCTGATGGAGATTGTCGAGATCTGGCCGTTCAAAGTTTGGTGCTGCTGGATAAGAGTCTGAAGAAACAGTTACAGAATTAACCAGCGTTGAGCCTGAAGTAATAACAACACTGGCCTGAAACACTGAGACATAAAAAGTCCAAGTTGATGGAAATGAAATTTCAGAGGTCGAAAAATTATTTAGAATTGGGTTAGCCAGGGTGTACCAGAAGTGTTAACCCCTGCATGTCTTCTCACACCTCTCTTTCAGTGCAACAGATTTAGGGGAATGTGTACATAATGTATAACGCAGAAATGATTAATTTAGAGGATAATAGGATGCCCTTTTTGTCCACCAATAAAATGTGTTCCGAGGATATCCTTTTTCAGCCTCTTTCCTGTACGGGCACATCTCGTTGCTGTGCCTGTTTGTTTGCAAAGGACATCCTGTGAATATTCACCCTACGTGTGTATTCACAAATAATGAAAATGCTACTACTTCCTCTTGTGACTGTGTGTATCCTGGACGATACTCTTTAAGATATGCAGGCGTTTATTAAAATGCCCTTGACTCATGGCATGTTCAACATACACTTTATTCTGCACGTATTTTACTTCTTGTTCAATGGGAAATGCCCGAGGTCACATCAGGATATAACAAGTAAACAGTATTTCAGTCGATATTCATCGAGCTACAGTGACAATCCTTCAGATGAAATCCTTTAGAACTGCATTTTGCTTTTAAACCCAGATGGAAGTGGGTGAATTACAATACCTAAGACTGGAAGAAATGGCACCGTAAAGATTCAAACCTGCCAAAACTGTCTCAAATTATTTTCTGATTAGGGTGCCTGCAGTGTCTTTTATGGGGGGAGAGAGATGAACTCACTGCTGTCATTGCTCTGTCTCTGAAAGATGGGGTGTCATTGGAGCTTCTGCATGTTAATCGTTGGCAGAGCATTAACACGTTAAAGTGTTTTAATAAATGTTTGACAAAGCAGCAATTGTGACTGAGCTAAATGGTTGCATCACAAACTAAATGCACAAAACAACAAACTCAACCATAAAACAGTTTTACTTCATCCACTCACAAACTGAGGCAATAACTGCAAAAAAGATCCGTCCGATTCAGCTTGGTCAACACTGTTGACACAAACCTTCATTTTAATTGGACAATTTACACGACATTGAAATGCTATATGTAACCTAACAACGCTTAACAATGACCCAGAAGCAGCACAACACGCACGTTCGTAGTAAAGTTTCCATGAGCATCCTCCTTGTAAACTTGTAAAATAATAAGAAAAAGAATTTCGGTCTTACAGATATAACATTGAAATAATGGAAATGATTTTGAAACAAAGAAGAAGAAAAAACAACAACGAAGTAATCGAGTGATTTTTGAAATGATAATCGTTCTTTACAGTGACACTTTATCACAAACTGGACAAGCGTCGAACCCACTCGTTGGTTTCCGTAAATCCTGTCGCCTGTTCTCCGAGGTTGCCAGGGGCAACTGGAACGAGACGCTCTGGATGTTTAAACAAACATGGCGGACATAAGTTCTAGCGGTCTTCTTATTGCTCGCACACTCCAGTCAGTATTGTGACTGTATCTCTGTTATTCCGAGGTTAAACAGCGTTGCCGATCTTAACTCAAATAAAACGGTGAGTGAGGTTTGTCTCGGAATGATGTTATGAACGATCGGAATTGGTAGTCAATGAAAAGCTAACTTGGGCTAGCCCTTATAGCTTAGCACCTGATAGCATTTAAAGACAGTTTAGTCGTAGAAAATTACATTCACTCAAATGAATGGTGCCTAATAATAGAGACTGACAACTAATTCCTAAGTGTTAGTAAAGTGTTTGAGGTATAGTGGCGTTACACATATTCTTAAGTGGAAAATACTGGAAAATAATGCTGATGCTTTGCATTGCTGTTCAGATTAATGGACGTTTTCGAGTTAACTCGCCATTTAGGTCAAAACCGAAAACCGAAAAATAATCCAGCGTGTTTGGCACGATATTAATGGTGTGACTTTTTAATTCTTGTGAAGAGAGGAGAGCCGTCGACATGGCGGTGTATTTCGACCACCGTATCGAAGCCCCTGACAGTAGTGACGTGCCAACTCATTTGAGCTGGCACTCAGCTCTTCCTTTATTAGCTGTAGCCTCAACCAGCACCACCAGTGGAGGCAACGTGGACCTATACCTGCAGCAGGTAAACACCAAGCTCAGCAGCCACTGACACTGGGTGAAATGCCATGAGTTTAAATCCACCAGTATTCATTCAACACCGACATTATCATAAGTATTTAATACAAAATGTGCAAAATTCAAAAGTAAACATGTTTATCCTTGTTTATATGCAGGGAGAGTATGTTGAGAGTTGCCATGTAGAGCGTCCTCACCAACCCACAGCACTGCGTTGGCATCCTACAAAGGCACTGTTGGCAATAGGCTGGGAAAATGGAGACGTGGTGCTCCTGATTCACCCTTCTGGAGAGCAGACAGTCATTCCCAGTACACACACAGCCTGCATGCTACTGCTGGACTGGAGTAGTTCTGGCAGCCGTTTGGTAACTGGCGATCAGGTGGGTTGCAGTGGTGATTTCACAAACATACGCTGTATTATTGATTGATTGATTGATGTACATATGATCAGTGGAAATGAATGTGTTCCACTTTTTAATAGAAAAACTAAAAGGTTATTGTCAATGACAGAACGGCACACTAGCAGTATGGAAGGTGGATGCTAGAGGGAAACTTCAAGGAAATTACCTTGTGAAGCATGAATACAGCAACCCTCTTACTTGCTGCGTCTTCAGGCCATCCTCACCAGGAGAGTATGTATTTGGAATGCAGTTCGTTGTTTGAATATTGCCTAATCTCATCAGTAAGAAGATAATATTTAACTGTTGTTGTTGAATATTGTGTCTAATATTGGTATGAAATGTTTTAGTGATGTGGCAAGGTTAGCCCGGGCATCCATAAGTGGCGATGATAGTGCTCTTGATATGTTCAGCTGGAAAGGGGCACCTCTTAAGATGGGCCCACAAGAGGGACTTGCATTTTATGTCAGCACTGCAGATGGTAAGAGATAGTTGTTTCATAACGTGGATCACATCATTTATGATGATATTGTGTGACAGTTAAATGTACATCTAATTGTTATCCTGAATGTTATGCATAGGTGCAGTCCACTGTATCGATGAGCAGTGTAAAACCAGTGTGCTTGTAAGTGTGGATGGGGCAATAAAGAAGCTATTTTTCTTTGAGAAGAGAGAGGTGCTTGCTGTGATCACTGAGACTATGACGTTGTCACAATACACTCTTGGTTCTGAAGGTGGAGCTCAGGAGTACATGAAGGTATTAAATCCAGTTTTATTCAGATGGCTACTGTTTAATTTCTACAATCTCACACTGCCAGTAGAGCAAATTCTTCAGCAATAATATTAAGTAATAATTATAAGACTGTTAACCAAAATATCTGCCAAGCTCCAGGGTTATAATAATAATTTGTAGATGATACCTGTGATTATTGTCGGTAATATAATTGTTTTATATGTAAAAGTATATTAATGTACCATTGTTGATTTTAAATACAGTTATTGGAGAAATATTATATGATTCTGCTTTTTTTGTTATTTTATGACAGGTGAAATTGAGCAGCAAATCCGGGCAGAATGTCGATATTGTCTGGGCCGAGAATGGCCTTCTCATCACAGCGACTGGGGAACACTCGATCAGGTGAGTGTGCACAAATACTGACTATTTGTAAATGGATCTGATTTTCCTGTTCTAAATTTAGAAGTGTCTTTTGAATTGCTTTAGACTATGGGACCTGGAGCGGGAAGACAACTATGTTTTGTCTCTTGATGAGTCTCTGGGATTTGAAACAGGAGAGATGATCTACTGTGTTACTTACTGTGCAGCCAAAGGTAGCAACATTTTTAGTTTAGTGTCAATGTTTTTTAACTTCTAGGTGAATAATTAACTGCCTTAAAAATAATAGTGCTACAGGTTAATTTAGAATCAAATAAAGTCTCACTGTGTATAATATTGCTATAGAAATTTTGGCCGGGGGTACCAGCTGTGGGCGTATAGCAGTATGGAGGAGGGTGCAGCCAAACAGCAGTGCAGATGATGCCAAAGCCTTGTGGAAGCTACAGACACCCACTGAAATTGGCGGCAATGTGGTTCAGCTACAGGTACTACATGAATGAAGAATGTTGGCATATGAGCATGTACGGCGAATGCATCAGAAACAGTACGTGCTGGAAGAACTCATCTGCATGTTCTGTTTCAGTGGGGCTCTAGTCTGAATCTGCTGGCAGCCAATAATTCAAACACGGTGCTCATCCTGTGTGAGCATCTCATGTCAGCCCACTACAGTCAGCAGATGGCAGCAGTGCAGCTCACTCCAACGCAGCTCAGCGTCACTCAGTTCTCCACAGGAGCGCACCTTCCCCTGCTGTCGGACACACACATCAAGGGAGTGTGTGCAAGCAAGGTAAATTAATTGAGCTGGAACATGCCAGTTGTAAAAAAAACCAAAAAGACAGCTGTCTCACTGTTTGATCAAATTTAACAGGATTCGGTGACAGTCTGGAGTGGCAAGCAAGTCACTGTATATGAGCTGTCAGGAAGCACTTTTAATATTAAAGGTAAAACCCTGATGCTGATGTCTGATGGACCACACAACTTTCCTGAAGCTTTGCTTTCATTTAACTTTGTAAACATCCCATGTCGTACAACAGGGTCATTTCCTTGTGACTCCGTAACTGTAGCTGTGCATAGCGAGAACATCTATACCGTGGAACCAAACAGGGTCCAGATCCGTACACCACAGGTCTGTTTTTCTATGAAGAGCCTGTATTTTTCAGCATCAATACTCACATTGATGTTTCTGACTATATCTTTGGGTCAACTCTTTTGCGCAGGGCACTGTCAAGCAGCTGCTGGCCTTCTCCAAGGCAGAAGGAAATCCTGTACTTCTCAATGTGTGTCAGTCCTACCTTGTGGTAGGTACAGACACCGCACACATCTGTGTGTTTGACCTCTCCCGAAGGTCTGTTGATATTACAGCAACTACTTCTTGTTCTTTCGTCAGTGTATAATGTGTCATAATTTAATTCCTGTCGTATCTACAGAGATGCTAAAGCTCACTGCAGTGCAAAGAATATGGCTGAGCAGATTCCAAATTTGGGAGCGTTGAGCTCAGTCAAATGTAATTCCAATGGCAACCAAGTCAGCATCTTAATCTCTCAGGTGAATAAACAGCCTACAGCAGTCTTTCATTCTTGTTGCTGTTTCTTATCTTCCGTAATTTAAAGTATTATGTGTGAGTATCTCTGTTGGCAGCTGTGTATGTGAACTCTTCCTCTCAGGTTAATGGACGGCCTGATCAAAAGGTCTACTTTTATGACATTGAGATGGACTCTTTGACACACTTTGACTTCTTCTCTGGTAGACCATCTAGTGGTATCTCGCAGTCAGAAGAAAGCAAACGGTAAGTATCGCTGTATATCCGTTCTGTGTAGGAATGTCTCTTTTTTAGGTTGCACTTTGCTGTTTGTTTCAGGCAGCAGTTTGACAAGACAGATTACAGTAGTCGCTGCCCAGTGTCGCAATTCTGGGATGAGAACGAACCTCGACTTTTTGTTTGTGAAACAGTGCCAATCAGCTCTGAATCCTCATCAAATAGCTTCTTGGAAATGGTAAAGACTGCTCTTTAATGTTAACGTGGTCCTGTGCCGCTCGCAGTGAGAATGACGGTCACGTTTCTCCTCCTCAGACAGACGTATCAGTGGTGACGCTTTTCTGTACTCAAGAGCACGGGCTTCTCCTACAGGACTGCTTGCCTAAGCCCCCAGGCCTGCAGGCACTGCTCGCTGTGGATGTACCCCACTATTATTTCAGCTGCAAGGTGAGGAGAGAACACTGTCCTGGTTGTGCACTGTGTCTACTGTACACTGTGGTGTAGCTGGGGGGGGCTGTTTCAGATTGCAGAAGCCTAATCTTGATGTTTATCTTCAATATATCACTCTTCTTATCCATAACTCTGTTTGGTCTTACGTATGTATGCCAGCTATTATTTTGGAGGGGGGGGTTCTTTCAACCAGAAGTAAGTGTCTGTTGCAGTATTTAAAGCAAGCGTTGGTGTTCTTGATCCATGTTTGCTATAATTGTGCCTTGAGAAAATGTGTCAGTAGCGACATCCCTGAAATACATCTCTGTCGTCTCCCATCGCAGTTCACATTGTGGTTACGTGATCTTTTGATATATCCCCCCCTATTCTCCCCCATAATTTATCCTTTTGTATTGTTTTATTGTCATCTCAGCATCTCATCCCTTCATTTCTCACTCTAAACCAGAAGGATCTTGTCCTAATTGATATTCCCATCCTCAGCCTGGTGAAAGAGATGCGAGTTTACCGGACAAAACGGCATCAGCAGCTTCACCTCAGCCAGAGGTACTGAAGGGCTCCTCTGCCCAGTTCCCCCACATGGTGTCTAGGCGACCCCTAAGAGATTTTGTGGGCATGGAGAACTGTGAGAAGGCCACCCGTGACGCTATGCTCAACTTCAGCTTCTACCTCACCATTGGAGATATGGATGAAGCTTTTAAGTCCATTAAACTCATCAAGAGGTAAGACTTCACAAGGTTCGTACTAATAATGATGTGTAGCGTCTAGGTGGAACCCTGCATAGGAGCATGGCTCTGGTTGTTGCCTCATCCAAGTGCCCTAGACCCACGACCGGTTACAGTCCACAGGGATAGTATCATTGCTACAATGCTGATGATTGTCATGATGCCCATCAACACTTTTTTAGCTGTACACTGATGATATGAGACTGCTCATTCACCTTATATCTTTCATCACACACTGTGTATATGTAATAAACTCACCTAAGGTCTCTCAGGTGATCACAGGTAAAATCTGTCCTTTTATTCTGGCAATAGGAGAATTAAACCATTATTATTTTTGTTTCCAATACAGAACAAATCTCAGCCGTTTGTATATCCTACACTGTTGCTACATTTAGATCAGATTCAACAAACCTCTGTCACCATGACTTTTGTTTATGTTGGTACATGAAATAGAATTTTAAACACAGGACATGATTAAGTAGTTTTTGTGAGTGTGCCGAGGGAAGGAACTCTTCATTGTGTATATGTGACTGTTTCTGTTAATGTGTGGGTGTGTATTGAGGGATGTTCTTTTCTAAACACTCTGCGACACACACACACACACACACACACACACACACACACACACACACTCATACATGCACAAGTGCCTTTTTAATTATAGCCACTGATCTTTATGGGATTTTTGCTGCCTCCCATGAATTCTGCTGCTCCTGCACGTACAAACATTACCTAAATGGAAAAATAGTGCGTCTTTCCGGATATTACAAAGAATTTAATAGGTTTTATGACAGATTTACTAAGTTCCTCACTGATGTCTATTTTTACTGTGCCATTTGTTTTTTTAGCATTGTCTTTGATTCCCGTAAATCTGTGCTCACAGCAGTGTGCGTTGCGTTTCCTGCTGCAGTAACCTGTATCTGCTGGGATTGTTTCTACCATACGAGTCTATGAATGAAACAAAGATTCTCATACCTACAGTCCTGTATGAACTTTATTTTAGACCTTTTTCCTTTTCTTACTTTGTCTATGCTGTGTAAGCTGAACTTTAGGGGCATTCCATTCCCCTGGATCATGTTTCTCCACCTTTTGTTGGAGTAAACCTGTGGTAAATTCTGTTGGTTGGACATGATTCGGGAAGACAAAACGGATGTCTATATAAAGGTTTTACAGCTGATGATCTCAGAGTAAAAACCAAACTATGGGCTCAGAGACAGGATGTGATGAGGCACAGAGCTAGAGAAGAAGCAGGCGGAGGTACCTCAGTCTGTTGGGACTGGGTTGAGAAGCGGAGGGTTCTGGGTTCGATCCTAGGGCAGACAAAACATGGAAGGTGTTCTGGTAGTAGGAGAAGGCGCCTGAACACCTTCAGAGCACTGCTGAGGTACCAATGAGCAAGGTACCAAACCCAAAAATGCTCATAGAGGGCCCTGCGATGTACTGACGACCCATTGACCCTGCATTCGCCCATTGAGTAACCTCCCCGGGACCCCCAAAAGGGCCAAAGCGGTTAAGGAGAAGAGACGCTGACATCCAACTGTCAATTTTTGAATAGTAAATTCACTTAGCAGCTTAATAATGGAATTTTTGGCATTTGAGTCATCTTGACCCTTTCCTTTGTTCAGTAGAAAAAGTCATGCTATCCAGTCTATAATTCTCTCAAGCCAATGTTTTCAGGATGAAAGTACGTCTGTCTGCCAAAGGATTCTGTCAGATACAGCTTGGAATTCTATTCTGTTCAGGCTGCTCTGCTTCCTTTCATTTAAGCTATCCTTGACTTTTGGTGACATGCTGCAGGGTTATCTACCATACTATGCAAGCCTCCCTTTCAAACGTTCTATTTAGGTCCCTCTGCCACATTTCTCTTTATATGGATGCCAAACTCCTCCTTTCCTTCACGAAAAAAAGCACCTAGGGAAATGTTTAGGGTGAAGGAACAACTGTTGATGGATGTTCTAATCCTAATTGACCGTCATTTTTTTTCCTGTGTTCTGAACTGATGAATAACGAATGTTTGCAATCTCTTTATATTGCGTGCAATTAGATTTCCAGAAGAAAACTGTGATATACTAGTGGGGGTATTTCAAACGTAGGATGTAGAAGACAAAGTCTGTAGATGAGGGGGTGTCTGTGCATTCAGAAAAAAATACCGGGCAGGTTTAGTTTTGAAAGGTGTGGCGTTCTATACCAAAAATAGCGAAAACAAAACAACCACAGTGTTTGAATATTCACCAATAAATTTATTCAACTTATGCGATATATATTATTATTCTAATGTGTTTCTATGATTGACAATATAGCAGAAGACAAACTTGAACAGATATACCTGGAGGTGTTGTTTTTTTGTTTTCTTCATATGATATGTTCACAAAAATACTACCCTTAATACACTATTCTTTACACAACTGTATTGTATTAATTTAATAGTATACAGTATGTACCACAAGCAGGCAGAGTTTCTAATGGAAAGCATCATTTAAAAAATTAACTAATAAGTTGGTTAATTTATTGCAGAATTAACAGTAGAATGTTACCAAGTAATGTAACAAAGGCTGTTAAAACAATCCGAATCTAAATGCATCACTCAGCAGGCCATTTACCCATTTATTTCAGTACATCGAGGTGGGAAACAATGTGTGGCAAAAACCTACTGGCGGAGTGACAATATTCAATATTCTGATATGGGTGACCATAAATGTTACAGGTCAAATCAAAACCTTTGACTCTTTACCTCATTAACTTCGTCCCTCGCTCGGAACACACATATTCCGATACTAAAATATATTATAATTGTATTGAATTTGCAATTGTTGAAAGCATTACTTTCAAAATCTGCATTTTTTTTTAAATGATGCAGGTTGATATTTAATGAGTGCACATAAGAAAACAGGTCAAGTTCCAGCTTGATCTTTTCAGAAGAAGGGTGTGTCATGACAGCCTCTCTGTGTCAGTGAGTTATTAGCTCCCCATAGCTCACCTAAGCAGGAATAACATCACACAGTACTGAGTATGTGTAAGTTTCCAGTTGTGTACACAGTCTTTTATAAAATCTGTCACTTTCATTCAGCTTTTTAAATAAAGCAGTAAGTTAGTTCGGCTGCACAGAGCACCAGCAATGTCCTCCTCTCCCAAGAGCCACGTGGTTCCTGGCTGACCAGGTGTGGATTGTTGTCAGTGCTGTCAGATTGTTGTTGTCATTGTTGTCAGTGTTGTCAGTGTCAACTGCTGCTTCTTTGTGAGGCCTCAGCACGGCGACTCCACGTAGTCGTTGTCTAGACGAGGATGGAAGGGAGACGTCAAAGAACGACTGATGATGATCACTGGAGGTGCAAGGCAGTCATCGCGGCGATGCAAAATGTTCCAGATGAGCATGGCGGCAGCCATTGTGGCCAGTAGGCAAGCCGCTATGTCCAGGTAACAGGAATATGACAGTTGTGTATAAGGTCCAATTCTGTAGAAGGTCACCAGTCCGATCACCAGCACAAAACCTACACGGAAAAAAGAGGGGGAAATTTTGTTTTAGTGTTTTCTTCTATTACCTAATTTTTTTTGGACTTTCGAAGTATTGTTATTAAAATAGAAGAGCAAACCACAGATAATTGGCTCTTTTACAATGCAATGGATTGTTAAATATAAGGCAATTTGAAGTTTTTGAGTGAGACACCTCTGTGGCCTGTCAGAACCTGCTCTGTGTGTGGTCTTTGAATCCAGAATTCTGTTTCCTCCTAGGAAGAACTTCTGAGATTTCGAGATCAAAGCTGTGAATAGCATGAAAATACCAGCGCACGAGTATGTGCCGGTAAAGCCTTTGAGATTTCATATCCTGACTTCTTTGAGTCACAGTATTCGCATGCACGCAATGAACTTTGCGTGATAGCGTTTAAAGTTTTAAAAGCGCACGTTGTCACCCCCGACTTAACCAGTCTTATTTATTTTATCTTCTGTTTCTAAACACAGAGACCAACATAATCACTGGAAACATGATGCCGTTGCCGTGAGATCTGAAACAGTTGACTTCCTGCAGCGGTCAACAGTTGAATTTATATGTGGCTCGGTACCTCTGCAGAAGTAGCCCTATCTTTGCTTAATTTGAGGATGTGTGTGATCATGGCACGCTTACTATCAGGCTTGAGAGTTGCTCTTCAAGTTTCACCTGTCTGGCTCTATGTCTAAGAAAATGAATAATCTTCTGTCCAGCTTCCAGCTTGGGTGGGCTGTGTGAACCTCTTTTTGGCTCTGATTTATCAATCCAACTTCCTTCCCCGTCTTCCTCTTTCCATCCTTCCTTCCCACAGCTCCACACCCTGAACTTTGAGGTTAATATATTTGCTTGGACATTTGTCATAGCGACAATCTAAACAACCCTTCACTGAAGGTCGGGTCTTGGAAATTCATTCTCCATTATTTATTGTCCTTCCAGTAAAGAATTTCATAGGAACTATTTATTCTTAAAGGCTGCATGAGTAAACAGCCTGACTATCCGGTATGGGTGCGTCACCTTCATTACATCCCAGTTATTAGACTCTTGAGCCCACTGATTTCTGAAGGAAACTTTAAGCCCCAAAGATAAAATTCCTCAGAGTCAAGAGAACTAAAGAAAAGATTGCTGAGGACCTTTGTCCTTAGATGTGTTCATTCATAAAACAAACTTCATTCTTGCCTCCAGGGGTCAAAGGGCCAATATTGTGCCGTCAGCTTGGTCTCTGCCAACACTGCTGCGATATCATTGAATGGACCTGGATGTTGTTATTCCACAGTCTGGTTATAATAACTGAGCAATTTTGGCACATTTCAAAATGAAAACATGAGTGTGATTGTAAAATAGCTTCATTCATCCAGACCTGAAGCCCATTCACCAGCTCTGTGGTGAATTCAGGAGTGATGAAAGATAAATCATTAAATACCTGCATAGATTAATCACAAGGACTTCAAAATGTCTGTTTTTGGTATTGAGAATCCCCTTACTGACTTTTTTGGATTCTTCGGGTTCCGTCCAGCACCCCTAAATGACCACTAATATACCAAACTGCACCTCATCTCACCGTGATGTGGTTTAAAGACCTGGTGAAAGCTGAAATTGTTGTTTTGCTTTTAGAAATCTCCCTTCCATTAAAACTGTAAAGGTTGGATCGAGACCTTGTTTTCCATTTGACTTGGAACCCGTACATCAGTTCTGTCTTTGTTGAGTTATCTAGAAGGATATTCTGTTTTTGGTTGGGAACATCCTATAACCAAGATATGTGTCACCATGTCATTACTCATGTGCTGTGACTATATATGGTAAAAATAACTCAATATTTATAGAAGTCAGGAAATCAGTCTGCTTTTTTTAATAGTTACTGCTGATTGATAGGAGGATAATTAAATTTCATATAGTTGTTGTTTGAAATGATCTTAGTCCTAGAATTGTATTGGTTTAGGACCTGCAATGATGCCTCCTTCCTGTTTAAATGCGTGCCAGAGACGCTAACGATAAAGCCAGGATTCTTTATTAGCCGCTGGTCTTTTTGTAAACACAGACATAAAAGTCCGGCTGGCTTATCTATACAAAGACAATTCCCACCCTGCTGTTGTATTTACCACGGGACATTTCTTTATCAAAACATGCAACGCACACACACACACGAACCTGCATGCACATTATCCCTCCTGCCAGTGCACGCACAAACACACAGTCGCTGCTCAAGCTGTCTTTACTGTCCATGCCCCCTCCCCTCTTTTTCCTCCTCCAGCTCGCGGGTTTGCATAACAGGTAGTCACAGACGTTTCCTCGTCCTGAACAGGGATATCCTGGCGCCCGACAGTCGCTCTCTCACTCGCTGCAGTTCTTGCCCATGGATTCTGTACTAGGGCTAAATTTAGATGCGGAGCAGACCCTTCATGCTGCTCTGCCACAATGATACCAACTGGCCGAGTACGGTAACCACTGCCGGCAACACACTTCCTCAGTAGGGGCATTGGGACAGGACATCCCAGCCAGCTCTCTCTGTGGTTTATGGGCCCGACGCTCGTTTTCTTGTTTATGCATCTCCACTATCAATCTCTTAGCTTGAATATTTTTTTGTATTGCTATTGCATTTAATGAGATAAAGAAATGGTCTTTTTGTTTTTCAATACCATCAGTTAATTTGCTTTGTTTTTATTTACTCTGGCTTTTCTTTTTTCAGTTTTTGTCCTTCCTCCTGTGCTTTGCTTTGTCGGTCTGATTGTCTTTGGTTCATGTTGTCTTGTTGTTCTTGTTCATGCCGTCATTGCAAAAGAATACAGTTATAGAAGTGTTTGTACTCACTGGCAAGCTGGAAGAGTGCAGCGATGGCCTCCTCCCACCACTGCGATTCCTGTGTGATGAAGGGCAGTTCAATCAGACCCAGGAGGAAGATCAGCTGGCCAGCAGTCAGGGCTACTGTGGCCATCAGATTGCATGACCGCATCATGTCAAACTGCACTTGAGGGGTCAGAAGATAAAAAAAAAGGTCATTTCTCTGCACTCTAAATGCATAAATTGAAGATTCTTGGAAAGTTATCTTGATTAAAGACAAAGATTTGGATCGTTCTGCCTGTCACGAAACCACGTCTGATATCTAGCAGTAGTTATTTTGCTCATTAAAGACACAAGAACATCAGAATTTCACCATTCACGATCTTGAAGGAAACATTTTCAATCAAGTCAATGGGAAAACACCACTTCAAGGAAATGCGATAAGAGCTGAGCTCAATGCATGCAAACAAGTCTCGGCTGTCCCCCTGGAAAAGTACATATGCCACGGATTTAAATGAAATAAATAATTCCGAGGCTACCGCGGTGATATAACCCAGATGCACGTTTGTTAATCATCTGTTGCAGAGACTCTGCAGAAACGCCTCTGCCTCAGTGGTTGTTGTCATTCTGAGCTATAACATCTCAAATATTACGTTACATAGACACGTGCAAGCCTGGTACTGTTTGGAGAAAAAAGCCAAACGAATGTGCATGTGTTGCATGACACTTACATTTAACGGTGCTGCGGGATTCTTGGTAGCCTGCATCATCGGAGCCCCATCCCAGCCTATCACAGTGCTTCGGAGTCCCCTGTCCTGTTCTTCCAGGCTGCAGATCATCACGCTCGCGCTCGCCACCGGTGGGGCACGTCTTCCACAGTCCCACACTTCGCTTTCTTCCATCCTCCAGGGCTTGCAGGACCCAGCTGGGGGTAAATGCTGCTACATTGTTCAGGACTAGGGACAGCAGGGCCACTGCCACTGCCGCAACCACTAGCCTCTTCACAGCCATGCGACGCCTAACTCTCACCACCTCTCCTCCTCCCTCGAGACCCTCCTCCAAGCTCCGCACCACCTGCGGGTCCTGCCTGCTCCCTTCGCTGTCCTCTGGGGTAGGAGCACCAGCGGTGCTCTGGACCCCTTGGCTTCTCTCCTCCTCCTCCAGCTGTTAGCGAGCGTTGTCCCACCACCACTGAAGTGGACAAGAATGTTGTCGTTAGGCCTAACTAAAGAACATCTCCATTCATCCTCATTCAGTAGTTGGTTGTCATTGCAGAAGATCCTCAGCCCTCTTCCTCAGACAGCACCGCAGGTATGCACAGATTGATCCAAGTGAGACCGGGGTCCATTCCACTGCCTCTGACTGGTTGCAGCTTGACTCTTGGTTCTTGATTTTTTTTTTTTCCTTATTTATTTTTTCTTCTTTTTCCTGCTTCAGCGTGTTGCGTTTTGCACTGTTGTGACTTATTGCCGTCCTTCTGCTCTCTCCGTGCAAACGCAAGTTTTCTCCTTCCCTTTGTCTTATCTCTTGAGCCACTTTACAATTCCAATGTACCCGAGTGCTCAACTGGTATTTTTTCCTCTCTCACTATTTCCAAATCCTTGAGGTCACAGTTGAAACTTCGGGGAGTCGTTGCTCAAAGTTTGAGACACGATCTCAATGGTGCTGAGCTATAAACAGATAGAGCCCTCCCTCTTGTTCACTTTAATTATGCGTGTGTGTGTGTCTGTGCGCGAGCGCCAGGGTGTTTGTGTGAGAAAACGTCCTACAGACCCCCTTGTAGACGTCACAATTGTGTACTCTTTTGTCTGGAGCCCGTGGGGCGTTCGCTAAAGTCGTCTCTCTCGTGTGCAACAAACACATGGGCCACTGCACTCAGCCAGCAACAGGATGTGTTTCCTGAGAGGAAAAGAGGATGGGAAGAGGGGCCAAATGTAGCCCTCTTCCTTCTCTTGTCTTTCCTTTTTAGGCTGTCTAGATGTTGCCGCTGTGTGCAGAAATGTCTGTTGTTGATTTTTTTTTTTTTTTGCTGCATTTTAAAGTATTTAAGTTTTAGGCTTGGTTTTTCTGTGACCATATTGAGGCAGATATTGGATACCCTCAGGTTTTTTTCTTCCACTTGGCCTCCCTGACCCCATTTTTAGCAGGGCCCCTAAAGATTTGGGGTATTTCCTGTTGCCTAACTTTAATAAATGGTCCACATCTGTATCAGCTAAAGCAAAGAGGAGGGGGTGGCTGCACAAATAGAGACCAGATGGCTGTGGAATTTGGTATTTTGAATTGAGGCTGAAGAAACAGAGGTTAGAAGGGATGATTTATATGAAGGAAAAGTAATAATTGTGCATATTACTTCCTGCTTTGAGGTTTTACTGCAGACATACTTCAATGTAAAATGTGCAAAGAATAAACCCAAACTGACAATAATATGCAGATGTGTCTACATATATAAATACCATCCAACACTGGGCGACATTCCTGTTCTCTCCTCTCTGTAGTAAGGCAGTATGGGAAAACATGGCACGGATGTGTGTGAAAACTCACCGGCTGGATGTTGCACGTGTTTGCCTTGGGAATATGGGAAATGCCAGGGCAGCAAGAGCTCTAAAGCAAGCGGAGGCTGATCCAGAGCCGGAGGCCCGAGTAGCCATGCTGGCCATTCAGCTCGGCATGCTGGTAAGATGCACAATCAGGCAGTGGTTTATCTTCTCTTTGATACATTTAAAGGAATTCATAAATGCAGTTGGAGACTATTATTCCTCTGACAACACAGGTTTAAAGTCAATGATACGACATACCGAGGCCATCCATTCTTCCTTTACTATTTCTAAAAAATGAAGAAAAAAAAAAGCGATGCAATGACAATAAAACTCCCTTTGAATCTCTCTCAACATAACAGCATTTAAGCATTTGCTTTCCCTTTATGCCTCCTGTCCTATAATAGGAAGATGCAGAAAGGTTGTATAAGAGCTGCCGACGCTTTGACCTGCTGAACAGTTTCTACCAGGCCTCCGGACAGTGGCAGCAGGCTTTGGAAACAGCAGAGACCCTGGATCGGATTCATCTGCGCACCACCTACTACAGTTATGCCAGATATCTGGAGTCCATGGGTGACAAGACCAGTGCGCTCACATTGTAAGATATGATAATATCTTTGTAAAATGTCGCGTCTCAGTCATGAATGGGCAAAAGTTTTGATGGTGTCAACACTCCTCTTTTTCAGTTATGAGAAGTCAGAGACTCACAGAGTTGAAGTGCCCAGAATGCTTCAAGATGACACGGCGTCTCTAGAGGCCTATGTGAAGGAGAAAAATGACAAGTGTGTCTCTTCTGAGAGTACATCATTTGTCTGGGGGGGTACACCCGATGTTCACAGACTCAAGCTTAAACATCTCTCTCTACATCTTCCCAGGAACATCTACAAGTGGTGGGCCCAGTACCTTGAGAGCCAGTCAGACATGGATTCAGCGCTGCACTTCTACAACCTTGCAGAGGATTACTTCTCCCTGGTTCGAGTCTACTGCTACATGGAAGACATCCAGAAGGTGACTGAGTGTTACGGCTGAAATGATAGCAGCATTCGCATTTGGACCCCAATTCTATACAGTGTTGCATGAATAATCATTTCGTTCAAAATGCTGCGTTTAATATTGGTAAAGCTGATGCGCTTTTGTGAATTAAGGCATCTGAAATAGCCAGTGACACAGGGGACAGGGCAGCTTCATACCATCTGGCCAGGTACTACGAGGGCCATGATGACATCAAACAGGCTGTCCACTTCTACACTCGAGCTCAGGCTTATAACAATGCCATTCGGCTTTGTAAGGTGACCAGGAAAAAAATCCAATGAATCATTCAGGATCACACAGGAAATCTTTTTATATCCTGACATCTTGATGTGTGTATGCAGGAGAATGGTCTGGATGACCAGCTGATGAACCTGGCTCTGCTCAGTAACCCCGAGGACATGATGGAGGCCGCCTGTTACTATGAGGAGAAAGGGACCAACATGGACCGAGCTGTTGCTCTCTACCACAAGGTGATTGAACGTGCTTTTGTACTTTTACACCGATTCCACAAGAGGGCAGTGTTTACCCATGTGCTCAAAATTGAATGCCTCTAATTAATGTGTTCTGAGTGTGTGTTTCGTTCTTCTTATTTTCTTCCATAGGCTGGTTATGTCTCCAAGGCTTTAGAGTTGGCATTTTCTACACAACAGTTCTCAGCACTTCAGCTGATCGCAGAGGATCTGGATGAAAACTCGGACCCAGCTCTCCTCGCTCGCTGCTCTGACTTCTTCATCACACATTCCCAGTATGACAAGGCTGTTGATTTACTGGTAGCGGCCAGAAAGGTGCCTGTTTGTCCTACGTCCTCTTCGTTACACAAAAACCTAGGTTCACGTGTGCTTACTTATGTGTCCTTTTCATTTGGCGAACGCAGTACCATCAAGCCGTGGAGTTGTGCATTTCTCAGAGCTTGACCATCACGGAGGAGCTGGCAGAGAAACTAACTGGAACTGACTCAAAAGATTTGCCGGACGAGACTCGAAAGGAGCTGCTGCAGCGCATAGCCGAGTGCTGCATGCGTCAGGGCAATTATCACCTGGCAACGAAGAAATACACACAGGCCGGCAACAAGCTGAAGGTAGCACCGCGAAATGTCAGGGTCGGATTTCCCCTCGCGCGTCAGTCTGACGTCACCCAGGGTTTGTCTGAAACAAGCTGAAATGGTTGCGTGTTGTTTCTTTTGTACAGGCAATGAGCGCACTCCTCAAGTCTGGAGACACAGAGAAAATAGTCTTCTTTGCCAATGTTTCTCGTCAGAGGGAGCTCTTCATCATGGCAGCCAACTACCTGCAGTCTCTGGACTGGAGGAAAAATCCCGAGATCTTAAAGACCATCATTGCTTTTTACACCAAAGGCAGAGCGGCAGAGCTGCTGGCTGGCTTCTATGAAGTTTGCGCTCAGGTATTTATATTCTAGTATTCCATAAAGATTTCAGGCTGCAGATTTTAGCTTAAGTTACCATGGCAGGCAGAGCAGAATTAGCATGAGGTTTTGTAGATTATTTTCGATGTTTTGGGGTGGAGGAGTTGACATACAACTGCCCTTGCCTTCCTTTTTTTATTAGGTGGAGATCGATGATTTCCAGAACTACGAGAAGGCCCTTCACGCTTTGACTGAGGCTCATAAATGCATCTTAAAATCAAAGGACTCTTCAGCAGGTAAACACGAAGCAAGACTAGCTGACCTGCAGCATAAGATCAACCTCATCAAGAAGTTTGTCCAGGCGCGCGGGTATGAACACAAAACTGTTTTGCTCTCATCATAAATGACAGTTATGACATGAAACAGGAGGGTCAGTGTTGCATTTGAATCGTTTGTCCTTTTACCTGCAGCTTGTATGCTCAGGATTCTTCTGAGGCAGTCAGGCTGTGTGAGGCCCTGCTGGAGGAACCAAACCTGGACCCTGCTGTCAGGATTGGAGATGTATTTGGCTTTCTGGTGGATCACTACTGTCAGCAGGGCAATTTCAATATGGTGACTCTTCTTCCATTTGTTTGTTTGCTAAAATCCCACTTCTTTGTGAACCCAATGTCTAAATAGTGACCTCGGGCTCGGTCTAATCTCCCTTTTCCTACAGGCCTCGCGTAAGCTGGAGGAACTGCAGAAACACGTGTCATCACAGAAAGTGCGGTACTACGTCAGCCCGGTCAGCCTGAAGGCCCTGGAAAAAGAGACGGGCTTAACGTTCAATCACACTGACCACAACCCTGAGGTGCAGGATGAGGATGAAGTGGAGGAAGACTTAGATTAAATGACTCTCACTCCTGTTAAAAATGTATATTAATATTTCTCAGTGGAAGTGCTCCTATTGGGTCTATGTTTTATTATCACTCGACCTGTGCTTGATTATAAGGGCAAATAAATTGACCAATGGACTGATATTACATTTTTCTTTCTACAGAATGGGAGCAGTGACTCCTCTTTGTCGAATGACTGTTTCTAGATTGTTAATGTATAATCTGTTTTTTGTTTGTTCTATTGTCTTGTCACATTTTGCATTTTTATTAACTTGTTACAAAATATATTTTTAAATGACGCTAAAGGGCTTCATGAGGTTTGTTTGAATATTTACACTCACGAACAAAGTTGCGAGAACAGAACGAACCGGTACCGACACTAGATGGCGCTGTTGCCAAATACTTTAGCGCAAAAGAGATTCACGTTTTAGTGAACAATACACAAAATTGTTCCTTTAAATAAGAAAAACAATAAATAATTAGATTATTTTTACTGATGCATAAAGCAAATATCAATATTAAAAACAAGTTGCATACATCATCCTTTTGAAGTAATACAGAAATGCTGGAGAGCAGACTGGTCCAGTTCCAGGACAGGCCCGTACTGGCCCAACTGAAGCCTGGTGACGAGAAGACGAGAAGCTGAAGGGAGGCCTCATTGATGATTGATTTTTTTTTGTGTCCAATCCAGAAGCATTTCTTATCTCATCTTTGAGAATTCTAAGAGCGTGTAGAGGAGAACCATGAGAAGAACAAAAGTTCATGAGCTGGACAAGAACATCTCCAAGCTCTGGTTCAGGCACATCAAAAAGAGTTCTGAGCGGGTGGACACCTTCCATAGGAGCCTGGAAGAAAACCCCCACCAAAGACTAAAGTCCCCGATTGGCCGCATCAATTCTCATTGTGACCTGCAACACAAAAGCAATACAATAGGACAGAAAAAGATCTACATCTGGGATTTATTCAGTGTCACATGCAGATGCACAAAAAGCTGGAAGATTCCTTGCTAGGCTCAATATATTTTACTGTTTTTTGTTTTCTTTTAAAATCCCTTTTCTTTTCAGCAATTTGGGAACCAAGATGAGATCAAAGTGACACTGGAGAAAATGGGGAACAGCTTTGAGGGGGAGCAGCCCAAAGTGGAGGAGAAAGTGAGACGGGCTGAAGCATTTCCAGCCATGTCAGGACATTCGCCTCCGTGTTTATCCCTGTCTGCTCTGTGGTCACCTCTTTGATGTTTTTGCTCCTTTGTGTAGCCATAGTTCTTTATTTACTGTACGTATGATGTGGTTCCTCTGTGTCTTTCTTGTGGTGGGGCCATCATGCTGGCTCTTTAGGAGAGCACGAGTATCGGAGCGAGTGTGGCGGACACCAGAAATCCTGCTGATCCACTTATTTTGTCTGAACGACTTTAAAATGTTGGCAGCAGAAAAGGTTGCTGTTTGAAATATTCACAAACCTAAATCAGCCTGACATTTTTGTGCCCGAGGCCGAGACGCGTCGAATGAGGAATTCCACTCGGATTCGTGTGTTATTTATTTAGGGCCTGGCTGTTCCAGGAGGTTCATTCCATGTTTGAGTCAGAGAAGAGCATCTCGAGATGAAGCTGAGGAGGACGAAGGAGTTCCATGAGCCTCTCCACCACAGCATGGAGCCGGGCCGCAGGCAGCAGTGGGAAGTGTTGGATGGGGGGTCTGTGTGACCTTCCTCCTGCAGGCCAAACCGTGTTTATTCTGTAAGCAAACTGGAATAATGACTTCAAAGATGGAGTGTTTAAACCAGCGTTAGTGGATCATTGTCTCAGGCTTAATGCCTCCACTGAGTTACTGGATAATGTTGTGGCTCTGGTTCTGTTTCCAGCACATATGGGAGACTCATTTTTGTCGTTTTTCTTTATCTCCCAATGTCAGTGGAGATGTTCCCCTCAGGTTTTCTGTTCCAGGTGGATGGTCTCAGAATTCCTGATAAAAACCCAAGCTGCCAGGACTGACTGTCATTCTTGTTTTAGCCAAAGACAAATGTGGTCAGCTGCGTCATTAACAAGAATCCTGAAATATGTAACTTTATCGGGCTCGCAAAGATCCGACAAATCCCAGTCTGACAGCTGAGAGGGATCAGCCAATCTGCACTGGTATATCTAAAATTACACCCACACAAATAATTTAAGGAATAAATTAAGCTATTTCTGTGATGAATGTGATATCATCGTCCCCCCATGAGGAACATGAAATGCCTCAGATTCAACACGAGGGGGCGCAGCTCACACTGCCGGTCTTTTCTATGAAGAGAGCCCCAAAGAAATCCGGCCTTGAGAAAAAAATGCCTGGAATGTTTGTGAAGCTTATGTCAATTTCACGAGCTTCGGGAGAAGAAAGCGTGGTGACAATGAGGGGTCACCCTGGTGAGAATAATGTCATTACATGTTGCCCAGACGCGTACATGCCTGTGAATACTTTCCCTCGCCGCTGCTCTGGGAACAGTCTCACAAACAAACTGGGCTTTTACTTTTTTTTTTTTTTTTTAAATAAATCTTTCCAAGAAGGTCCACATTTAAAACCCCAGTGTTGCTGTGAAACAGCGTGTAAAAGCCCTCAACAGTGCCCGTTGAGGGCAGATAGCCTGTGTTTGTCTGTGTTTTTGGCATCTGTATGTTTTTACTCTAAATTTTCTTCCTGATAGGGAAATATGATGGGTGAAAACTGTCCGATGGGAAAAGTAGAGACGATGGAAAGAGTCAAATGCATGTCCTCTTTTCAGGGGGGGAATGGCAGCCATGGAGGGGAGGGCAGGGGCGATGGAGGGGGCCGGGGGTGTGAAAGTTTGAGAGGAATGGGAAGTGGGATTTTGCTGGTAATGTATTACAGTCTCGGAGGCCTGGGAAAAGGGGTGGGGTGGGTGGTGGTTCGGCTTGGGTGCGTGCCAACATAGTCACCGTGCCAAAGCTGGGGTGGGTGCTGGGGTCGGGCCACTCTTCTCACCGACAGATCTGTGGGAATATCAAAGACGGTTTCTCCTTCGCTGCTCTGCCAGCAGACAAAATCCTGAGTGATTAATGTTAATGACACCAACAAATAAACATGACATCATTATGCTTCTGAGTGGGATTAATACTCACGTTACCACTCAGTGTTCATCGTGGCACATGCTGACCTTTTATTCATGCATGAGCTTCACTTTTGACGTGTTTCTGGCCGCCACATGCTCTAAAATGACCCAGAGGAGCAGTTTCTACATCAGCATCTTTCTCATGTTTTGCAGCACCTGGTTCTGTTGCTCGGGAACATTTGCATGATTTTGTCTTATTTGATGCCGTCTACGAAATGAAACCCCGAGATTGTTCCTCAGCTCTTAATTAAAAATCCACGCTGTAATTTACTTCACAATGACGTCCTTTTTGGAGGTACCATCTGCATCCTCTATCGCCATCTTCTCTGCAGCCAGTGTCTATTACTATTGGATTTCTAGATACTGGGACCCACATCACCACTGTGGGATTTGGTTTGCACAACTGGGTCATGATCATGTCGGACAAAAGCTGTCGAATATAGTTGGATTTTACCTGAAACTCTCAACTCTTTCAGATGACGCGCAATGGCTGCCCTCACTAGTATAGTGAAGTCACCTGACTTGATGTGATCGTCAGACTTATAATCAGTCATCGCACCACAATCCAGGTGGTCAGACAATGATGCTTTTCTCCTATCACCTTTTTCCCTGGTTTGTTTTGTAGCCAACACTGTGGGAAGGAGGCTGGATGAATGTGTCATTCTTGGGATGGGAGGCAGGGTGGAGCAATGAGGAGGAAGTACCTCACATGGCCCACGATGGGCCGCTCGTCAAGAGGCCCTTTGTTTTAGGAGGTTAATGCCTAATTGATACAGGCTTAATGAGTGCAGGCTGTGTGTGTAGAGTGTGTGAGCCGGGGGCTGCACGGCCCCACCGTAATTGGAATGGACAAGCCTTGTGTGGAGGAGTTCACAGGGGGACGAGATTTATGGGAACATAAGGAAAGGAGAGGGAGAGTGGGAACGAGGAGGAAAAGGTGGCAACCGACATGGGGAATGTGGGGAGAGGAATGTGGTCTGAGAGGGAATATGACAAGATCCTAAGACAGACGTGAGGCATCAACAGCGAGCCGGCATGACGATCATCCAGGACATTCCCACGGCTGTGTAGCTCATTCATATTTTATGGTCTGGGATTATTGGATGACACTGATATATATTTGGGTTCGTAACAGGGTGGATGTGTAAAAAAATGTAAGTCATGTTAAGTGAAATATAAATGTTCTGCTTGTGAAATGGATTCAGACTGGGCCAGTGTAACGCCTGAAACCGTCTGCTCTCACAGGCACCTGTCTTTTCTTTTCTGACGAGCTGTCTGTACGACCCCCTCTTTCAGTTTGACAGTCTCAGACTATTCATGGAGGAGTCCCCAGCTCCCCCCCAGACAAGCCAGCAGTGTAAAGCTGAAGAGGCATCGAGGGGGGGGAGGGGGCCCAGAAGAGCCGTGCACTTCAGAAAAACTTGGAGAATTAAGACCAAAAGCTACGGCGCTTCTGGGTGGCTGATTAAGAGGGTGAGAGAAGAATAAAAATGAGGGAAAAAATAATAAAGGGGCCATTCTGCATACTGAAAAAGAGGAAAAACAGAATTCTGTGATGCGAATATGAAGCAAAAAAAGAATATACGGTGAGTAAATGTGGGAGGAAGGGTTACAGTAAGGGTGAGGCAGGAGGGAGGCAGCTTCACCAACAAGAGCAAGTGAGAATGAGGCTGAGGGAAGGAGAGAGGGCCGGACCCTCCGTTTTCCCACACTCGGTTCCCACAGCGGACCTGCCTAATCCCTGTCTTAATTGGGGGAGAATTCCAGCACACATGTTCCCCTGGAATGAGTGTGGAAGCGAAGGGAGCTGAAGGCTCGGGTGCTGCTGACACATCAGACGAGCCACGGCGGCTGAGCTGATGCACCGTGTGCCAGAGCACTTTATTGGAACAAAAACCGGCCTCCTAACTGTCAGCACATCTGACCTACGGACGCTTGACGTGTTTCTCTGTCACTTCTCCTTCTCTTCACTCAGCCCTGCGTGAAAAGGGGCCTCCGCACAAGTAAGAAGCATGAAGGTCCTCAGTGTTCCATGAGTAAAATCTTTTGAAACATTCCCACACAAATCGCACATCTTCTAAAAAGCAGACCCTGAATCAGGGTGATTGTTGGAGGCCTCCTCACATGTAGACAGTCGCATGGTGCAGATATAGATTAGAGCTGCCAAACAGGCGCGGATGGTAAATACAGGAGGCCTTAGAACAGCAATATTGGTGGAGAGAAGACATCACAAACAGAATCCTCTCACTTGCTCTGGCATTCTTGTGGTTGCTTGGAAACTGCACTGATGTTACCCTGCTGATCTGATCTGATCTGATCTGATCTGATCTGATCTGTTCTGTTCTGTTCTGTTCTGTTCTGTTCTGATCTGATCTGATCTGTTCTGATCTGATCTGATCTGTTCTGTTCTGTTCTGATCTCTTCTGTTCTGTTCTGTTCTGATCTGATCTGTTCTGTTCTGTTCTGATCTGATCTGATCTGATCTGATCTGATCTGATCTGTTCTGATCTGATCTGATCTGTTCTGATCTGATCTGATCTGATCTGTTCTGATCTGATCTGATCTGATCTGTTCTGTTCTGTTCTGATCTGATCTGATCTGATCTGATCTGATCTGTTCTGATCTGTTCTGATCTGATCTGATCTGATCTGATCTGATCTGTTCTGATCTGATCTGATGTGATCTGATCTGATCTGTTCTGTTCTGATCTGATCTGATCTGATCTGATCTGATCTGATCTGATCTGATCTGTTCTGGTCTGCTCTACTCTGTTGTATTCTGCTCGGATCGGATCTGTTCTGCTCTGCTCTGCTCTGCTCTGCTCTGCTCTGCTCTGTTCTGTTCTGTTCTGATCTGATCTGATCTGATCTGATCGGATCTGTTCTGTTCTGCTCTGTTCTGTTCTGCTCTGCTCTGATCTGCTCTGCTCTGCTCTGCTCTGCTCTGCTCTGTTCTGCTCTGCTCTGATCTGCTCTGCTCTGCTCTGCTCTGCTCTGTTCTGTTCTGTTCTGCTCTGTTCTGATCTGCTCTGCTCTGATCTGATCTCGTCTGGTTTTTGTGGCTGCACCTCCTCATCAGCCCCTGCAGGATGCGGTGAAGGCAGCTGTGTTCACCTCAATTCATTCCTTTTGTTGTTTCTCACAATACCGTTTTTTGGCGGGAAAACCAGCCAAAGCGGCTCATTTGACTCGGCATCTTTGCTCAGGCCCCCTCCCTGAGAAACATGTCGCCCGCCTCTACCCTCATACAGCCATGTCCACCCGACCTTGATTGATTTTCAGTGTGCATTTTGGAAGGGATTACAGCCATCTGCAGGCTCTTGAGGAACAAAGCGGTCTCCTCGCTCTCTTCCCTTCAGTACTTCAGAGGGATAACATGGCAAGATAAACACGCTCCTGCACCGCTCTACATTTGTTCTCCTTTTCACTTTGACCTCTCAACCCACCCAGGCTGCCCGCTTCTCTTTGCCACATCATTCTTTTCTGCTCCCACCATACGTCTCCACATCATTAGTTTCAGGAAGACAACTTCTCCGAAATGTCCAGAAGGAGACAGTCAGGAGGGTAAAGACGGCCGTGATGCTTCATCTCACTGGTTGGATTAGTGGGAAGCAACGTTGGCACGATCCTGGTCAGGGACACTGAATCAGCCTCCCCAGCTGTGTGAGGGTGTTATGGGAACCAGGACTTCAGCTGGGATGCCAAAGTGTGGTTATGGGCTCAGCACCAGCTGACGGAGAGCCTGAGTCACACGAAGAGGTGGACGATTTACTCAGCCTGATGTTTGGTTACAGAGGGTTCAATAACAAGTAATTATTTAATTTCTAATATCCAAAACTGCCTTCCTCTCCTCTATCTGTGGTCCCACGTTTTATCCCAGTCTGGGAATAAAGGAAAGTTTGTACTTATGCTTATTTGTTGCCCAGGATTTGGGGGTTTGAGGCAACAGTAACCGGAAGCACCGTTTCATCTGGAACTGGTTGGAATGAAAAACTGTGCCGAACACCTGCTTCATCTGTCACCAAAGAACAAGAATTGGTTACTGGACAAGCCTGGCGGCAGTGGCGGCGTTGCTGGGGCAGGGAAGAGGTGGCCACGGACTTTTAAACATTAAAAGCTTCTGGCACATGTAGACAGACCGTAACAAGTGTGCGTCAGAGCGTTGCTCACTCTGTTTTGGATCCGCAAGAGGACAACAAGCTGCAGCTGTGCATCCAGCTGTGGGAAAGATGTGAACCAAGGAAAGAGATTATTCCAGAAGGAAGAGATCCAGGTGAAGCAAGGAGAAGCTCTCATATGTCCCCAGAGGGACTAGGCCATGACCCAAGGATGATCATACTCCAGGGAGTACATTAATCTGAGCCACGGAAGCTACAGAACTCAATCTGTGTGAGATTTATTAAAAGTTTGGATGTGATCATTAGAAGAAGACTCATAATCATAAAAGCATCTCATTCTTGGGTAGAAAAACTCAACATTGTCTCATCAGTGTGGTGATGGTTGTGATTAACATGTGGCAGCAGCCCTCTGAATACACTGCTATAGGTAGAGTTGATACAGGGGAGGTTCCAGGAGAACTTTGCCCCTCATCTCTGATGCTTTGTCCTTCGCCACGTTCCTCCAACTCCCCCAGGGCCTAGCGGAAGTCCCCACCCAGCGACTCACTACAGCTGCTTTGGACTCCTCTTTCCAGAGTGTTTCCTACATGAAAGTGACCACACTTCACCTCAGCTCCACCACAGAACAGAGAGGAAGGGTGTGTGTGTGTGTGTGTGTGTGTGTGTGTGTGTGTGTGTGTGTGTGTGTGTGCGTGCGTGCGTGTGTGTGTGTGTGCGTGTGTGTGTGTGTGCGTGCGTGTGTGTGTGTGTGTGTGTGTGTGTGTATCAGGGGGGCATTGTTCTGAGAGGAAGGTGCTGCTCCATGAGCAGTGTTTTATCGTACACTTTAGGTCTACTACAGCGACTGCACTGATGTGAATATGGATATATGTGGGTTCAGGTTCGGGTCATGGAGGACTGACAGCCCTTCAGGAAGTTGAGCATTGTCAGACTGTCACATATGAGCCGATGGTGAATAAATTCAGTGGTCTTTGTTTTGGCTTATCAGTGCTGCAACAGTTACCTTCGTATGTGAATGTGTGTGTGTGTGTGTGTGTGTGTGTGTGTGTGTGTGTGTGTGTGTGTGTGTGTGCGTGTGTTTGTGTGGGGGGAACTCATGTAGTACATCGCTGGTTAGGTTTATAATTCTAACAGCTCAGTTCACAGCTCTCCTCGTAAAGTTGAAAGTTGGTTTGATCTTTCTGTGTCTAAATGGAAAATATCTCAGGTGATAACAAACATATCACACACTCCAAGGTGCTGGAAATAAAGAACCTTTAGCTCCAGACCCGTGGTCAGGATGAAGCCAGCGACTGTGCGGCACCTCAGCTCAGTCTGGTCTGTCAAGCTGCTCCCTTAATGGCAATTTATTACTTCCTCACTCCTGTAAATGGGGGCCGAGTACAACAGAATTCCACAGGTTGTTTTCTCCATGCTTCCCCATCCTGATAGCCACAGGGTCTTTAACCCCCCCCCTATACCTCCTCACCTTTTTGACCTCTCAGACAGTGTTTGTTTAGACTTTTCAGAAATCTGACTCTTGCTCACTTTAAGTGACATTTGTAGGAGAGGCATGTTGCAACTTTGACATTGAGGCTAGTTAAACTATCTTTATGGGTAAAAATGCTGCTAAATTTGTGCGCATTCAGCTCAAAAGGATAACAGACGAGAGAATGTTTAAAATAATGTCTTGAATATATTTTAATAACACAAACAAACATAAAAATATTCCACAATAGACAAAATGCTGTTTTTATGACTAGAATTTCTTATTAACATATTTACATTCACATTACTGATGAAATTTCACATAAAAATACACAGAAATGGCAGTGAATGCATTAAATATATACAGTTTCAGCATATGAAGGTAATTTGGTATGAACCCCTCCCACTGTTGACATAGTGCAGATCTAAAAGAACAGTATTTTATACACCAAATGACTGAATTCCGAGCTAACCTTGTCCAGTCTAATTGGATTTTTCATCCAGTAATGCTGGATCATGGTTTTAACATGGCTGCTGTCATTTTTGTTTCCTGACTAAATGCACTAACTTTGTTTCATTTTTTTAACCTAAAGTTGTGACGACTGGACGACACCTTAAACTGCTTTGGCAACACATTTGCAAGTCATAATAAAAAAGAGTCCAGTCGTTTGCATTTCTTTGTTGTTCATCACTCGACTGTTGCATGGTTACATCCTTGACCCTTATTTCCGAAATAATGCCCAAAACCTGGATTCCTCAGGTCAAACCTCCGGAGCTGCTAAAAAAGGTGTCCTCAGCACTGGTTTTGAGTTGTGAACATCTCTCAGCACCCTTGACTCTGTGTCCTCTGAATGTCCTCTGTACATATATTAAATTCTAAATTGCTCCACTATGCTACATAAAGTTGCTTTTCATTTGGTTTTCAGTGCTTGCAGCATGGCAATTTCCAGATTATTCCCTTCCCTTTTCAGTGCAAATAAACTGATATTTAACATTTAGTATTTTTATAAGACTTCCTTTATAATCTCCTTAATAAAAATTGAGGTTTGGCCAGTACAAAACTCTTGTGGCCAGACGTTTTCTCCACAAAAGGTGCCTGAAGTGCATCCTCGTTAGGATGCCACTAGGCATTTAATACATCTTCCTGAGTTGCAAAGCAATGACTCTCACCAGGGCTGGATTAATAGCTTTGTTTCATCCACATCGCAGCTCCACCTGCTCCTCTCTGACCAGCGGCTGCGTATTGCACTGAAATGGAGCTGAGAAAAGACCATTTCATGTCTCAGTCCTCTGGAAGACCGTATCCACCGGTGCCACTGCGGCTACATTGGACACGCACCGGCTTCTTCCCAGAAGCGTGAAACGAGGCTGAGTTTGGCCTCGGCTCGGAGCGTCGCTACAGCTGCTGCAGAGGTGTGCAGTCAGTCTACGGGCAGTTCGCAGGGGATCAGCTGGGCTGCTTTAGCGGTGATGTAAGCCTGCTTGAAGTCCTTGTAGCGAGGAGCGCAGCCCAGCCAGGCCTCCCCAAAGTGGACCCGGCCTGTGAAGAGGAAGCTGCCAGGACCTGGTTTAACGCCGCACTGCAGCAGAGTCCTTATTTCCCCCCTGCTGGCCACACGACTGTTTCCGGTGAACAGGGTGTACTTCTGCCGAAACACCCGGGTGGCGCTGACCTTGATCACGGCTGCCCGAAGGTTCTCGTCATCCGCCACTGACCGGATGTTTCCTCGTACAACTGTGGATAAAAAGATTTGGATTGGTATCATTCATGAGTTTCAATTTGTGTTCTGTTTTTTGCCTTATTAAAATTTTTTAGCCGTGGCTAAAAAGGATGGTTAAATCCCTACATAGACCAAGGCCTGCTCACTAATCCCTCCAACTTTTGTTGCCAGCTGGACTTCTTCTCAGCGCCGTTACAGCTCAATCGGAGGCCTACAGATTACTCCACTGCTCCTTTCTGGAGGCTTGATGTTAAGATTAGTCCACTACAGTGCTTCCATTAGCTTTTCCTGTGAAGTTGGGGCCTCAAAGATTTGCCGTTTCAACTTTGACTTTTGGGTGCTTGAATTTTTAACTGATTCCGCATCAAAGGTGTAAAAATGCTGCCACTGCCTTGCCTCATTCTGAGGTTTGGTTTCTTAATCTTGGCTGAATTAGAACGGGGGCTGTTTGGGCCTGACGGACAACGAACGTCTGTGGTGAAACTTACCAAAGTCACTGGTGCAAACGGCCATTAAAATCTCTGTGTCGTTGCAGGGTCGGCAGGCATCTGCAGTGGTAACAAGGAGAGAAGAGACAGGTCAAATAAACTGCAAAAAGTCACCTCCAAACTAATATCTTCACTACTGTGAAGACTTCCAGCATCTCAGATCACATGTGCAGGACCAGATCGCTGTGAATGCTGAGGGACCACCAACCACTGAATAAGACAGCTGCTGAGTTTTACTGTCGGCAAAGGAGGACCAGGGAAGCTTTAGGATACGAGTTCCATCCCAGACACTTTAAAGCTCAACTGAAACTTTCCCCTTTAAAGCCTTTCAGGGTGTCCACAGTCACACCTCATCAAAGCCTGTGAGTCAGGGCCTTCGCAGACTCCTGTTAAAGTGAGAATATTCGCACAGCCAAGAGAGGTCTCCTCTAACCTACCCTCTTTTAAAACTGAACAGGACCGTTAAAGTCTGCAGATGGCCTCAACTAAGTTAAAGTTGGACCATTAAATCTCTGTCCACCGTCACTGGTTGGTCTGTGGGTAGACAAAAAAAGAGTCCTGGCATTTTTTAAAGTTCTACTTGAGGTTCTTTGGGGGCCCCTTGCCCACCCCACACATTTTCCTCCTTAGTGAAAACCTCCTGATAAATGAGATTCCTTCCTCTCTAGACCGCATCCCCCCCCCTCCCCCCCGCATCTAAACTCAATCAGTGTGTGCGTGTGGGAGTGAGAGTGCAAAGAAATGTAGGGGAGGGGGGTTCTCTACTGCAGACATGTCTCCCCACAGAGAGGCAGTTCAACAAAAGAGTAGAGCATCTCAGCTGGGCAGAGGCCTCCCCGTCACCTAGGCGACAGCAGTAATCCCAGAATACTCAGGCTCCAACAATTCAAAGGGCTGTGGACTCTGGAGAAAGCCCCACATACTGTGCTTTTGTGCCCCCCCTCCCAGTCTCACACACATAAACTAGTTCCAAGGCTTCTCCCAGTCCAAACCAGCACACCTCTGGGAAAACTTTGGCCACTTCCACCTCCCGTCTGTGGGAAGTCCACAAAGGTCTGAATAAGGAACAGTTAGTCCTTTAATAAGTGTGGACATATATAAAATGTTAAATAAAGTGTCAACATTCTTCCCGTTGGTTTGATTTTTATTTTCTCCTCATATTTCAACATTTTGGGACCAAGGGCCCAATTCTTCTAAATAAAGACAGTGACCAGGAAACCAGCTGCAGTTGTGGAGGCGCCACTGTGACGGCGCCTGGAAACATGACTCACCTTCCACATTGATGGGCTGAGAGTCCAGCGACAGGTGAGCGGTCCAGTCTCCCCTCAGCTCATAGTGGAACGAGGCGATCCGCCTGCTGATGTCCTGGTGGGGGGTAGCCTGCAGGAAGAGAGCCACCCTCTCCCCAGGAAGCCGGCTGAAGCAGCGAACCCTCGGTGGTGGGGAGGACTTTAGCCTGTCCCCTACCAGGAGCTCCAGAACCCCATCTCTTTCCAGGTACAGCTGGGCTCCGTGGAATTCCTCCGAGGGCTTGACACACGCCGTGATGAGGCCAGAGCTGCTGCTGCCGGGGCCCACGGCCACAGAGGGCAGCCGGGGTGAGAGGCTGACACGCAGGGCCCCTTTGGGATAGAGCCAGTCCAGCCTGCCCTCCGAGCAGTGCAGGGAGATCTGCTCCACGCTGCCCTGCTGCTGGGACAACCCACTGCAAGGACAGGATTAAAGACCTTGATTAGATGCACTCTTTAGATGAAATCTGATTTAAAATTATACAAATAGGTATCTACACGTAACATGACAGTTTGTGTAGGGCGCCGCCTATTGGCAAATATGGAAACAAGCGCCAACGCTGCATCTCTAATCAAACTTAAACAATTTAATGCAAAGAAACTCTGTGTTTTTAGGAGAATTTTCAGTTAATCCTTCAGTCTCCTCTTAGTCTGGACCCCCCCCTCCCCCTTCACACACACACACGCACACACACATTCTCCATGTCTCCTGTAGACACCCTCCAGGCACAATCGCTGCAGAGCACCGCAAACACATTTACTGTGCCGCAACAACAACAAGCATCAAAAAATGCAATTTTGAAATAAAAATTCCTTCTTCTTGCATCTAACGTCTTATATTTCTTCTGTTCCCCCCATTCAAATGGCTGTGAAAATGTGCCAGCATGGGATACTCACCTCCCTCTCCAGCTGCACTGGTCTTCCGAGTAGTTTGAAATCGCCAGATTAAAAAGGCCAAAAAGGAAAATCCCGACTGCATTAATCCAAACCCCAGAAACAGACATGTTTAAGGGTTTTTTTTAAAGTTATGCAACTTTTAAAAGAAAAAGAATCGTACAAATCTGCGATATCCTAACAGTCAAGAAAAAAACCCTCAAATTAAGCTAAATTTTCTGTAACTACAAGCTCCATAATTCCTCTTATCCTGAAATGGGAGATAAGAGAAAAACTCCGACACTTTTTCTGGCTGCTGATGTGCGTCCGGGAGTCGCAGAGGTCCCAACTTTATGGGGCCTCGGCCAAACTTGGCGGACCAATCAGCGAGCAGAGAGTGAAACTTTAAACCACTCACGCCGCGGAGGGGGCGGGGCCTCTGACCTGCGGGATCCGCGACAGTTTCACTTCACCATTGTGCCAGACAAAAAGACCAATTATCCCAGAGGAGAGAGCTGACAAAAGTTTGTTTATATTCAAATTAATCTCAACGTTAGTTTCTCCATGTTGATGTTAAAATGGGACAATTATAGAGTTCCAGAGTTTTAAATAGAGACATAAGGGAATTTTTCATTTCTCGTTTTTCAACACAATCGGCCCATAACAGCACTCATCAAACTTACTTTAATGGCCTTTAAAAGGATTCTGGCCTTTTCCAGACCTCTTAAGCACTCTGCAAATGTATCATATTCATTATAGCTTAAGCCAAACAGGCTGAACGGAGGATATAAAGCACCGCTGACAGCTGAGTGACACTACCCTGAGTTTGAGACACCCTATCTGGTGGTGATGATGATGAAGATTTTGCGCCTCCTCTGGTTTTTGTGGCCTTTGCCCTTTGCCCTGCTGTGCTGCTCTTTCATGATATGGTATTTATAACCAAATCAAATATTCTTTTGTGCGAACGCCGCCATCCATCTCCACAAGCCAATGACTTGTACGTCCGTGTGTGTGTGTGTGAAAATAATGCGTCTCGGTCTGTCTAACGGAGTTATGACAGGGCCTCAGAGCAACACAAAGGCACATGTGCAGAAATCCAGCTGCTTTATTGTCTGCAGCGGCATGGTGCTTTGTTTTCCGCAGCCCAGATCAAAGTGGCGGCGTCTAAAAAAGCCTGGAGGAAAGGGGATGAAAAGTGCACACAAGTGATACAAAGATTAGTCGTAAAGAAATGATAGTGTCCACATGTGTCCAGGTGAGGGTGGTTGGATGGAGATGCATGGATTTTTACCCTGGTGTGACCTGGACACATGCAGCACTTACACAAGGCTGAGTTCATGAGCACGAACCACTTCAGGCTGAGATTAAACACATTTGATATGGTTTGATGGCTGCATGAAGACACACACTCAGCATTTTCATCACTGAAAAAAAATCCCCCAGTGTGTGTTTGAGGATTAGAAATAAAGTCTGTCATATTATCACCTAAGTCACGGCCAGCATAATGTGTTTGACCTACGGAAAACCTAGTATCTGCACATCGACGTATTCTTTCCCCCATGGGTTTCCCTAGCAGGGTAGCAGGGAGGGCACTGGAGCCTATAGCAGCTGCATATGGACGAGGGCAGGGAGCTGCAGGGTTTAACTGAGCATTTGAGGGTTTGGTACTTTGCTCAAAGGTACCTTGGCTCTTCCAACTTTTGGATACAACCAGGGCTTCCCAGGCCAGATTGAACTACAATATATGTGACCTTTTATTTACTATGTGTAATAACTTGATTTCTGTTACCTGTTTCCTCAAAATTCACAGTATTTTCAAGCTAATTGTTATTCGACTGCTGTTTTATCTTTTTCAATTTTACATATAATTTGATAAACTTCCTCTTTTAAATATGTTTACACCCCAAGTACTTTGATCATAAAGACTAAAAATAAGGAATTTCTTAGCCTCAGTCTACCTTTAAAGTTTTCTAAAGTTTACTTCATTTGGTTTTGTTTGCATTCAGCTCACATTAAACAACGTTAACATTAAACTTTAAATCCTGTATCAAATATATCTCCTAATGATCAAGACATGTCTGCAGTATGCTTTAGTTTGAATAAATTGCTTAACATTCTGACATTTTAACTCAACTTAAGATTTTTAGTGTCTGTATGAGTGTGAGAACCATCAGATCTGGTTGTTTAATTTCCACGACAAGAAGAATGCAAACCTTGACTCAATTGAAACACTCCTCTTTTGTCCTCATTCTTCCAAAGTTTTTTACATGTTTTCACCAAACTGCCAATGAGAGTGTCTTCAAACAGCGACGCTGTGTTTGCACGCGTGTGCGAGAGTGGTATCTATTTATTCTGTGCATGCTTACACAGGGAGGATGTAGCAACAGTGTGGTGTTACTGGCATTTATGGGACCTTGATGTTGTTACCCTGTATATTTCCTGGGTGTTCTCACAGTTTCAGGTCCTTTTAACGAAAATTAATTCATGTTTGCATTCATACGAATATCCTAATGGTTGATTTGAACACATCCTCTGTTTGGAAAAACAAAGTATCTACATTTTGAGAACAAAGAGGTGAATTGAGCTGTACATATATTTCATTTTATTGAAAATAGATTGCAGTTCTCAGCTAAAACACCAGAGACCCAATCTACACTGAGAAGCTGACATGTCCTCGTTCCCAGGCATTTAAGCAGCTTCCCATGGCACCTCGTCGCTAATCCGCTCGATCTGACATTGCTGCTGTTTGTTTTCCTGCACAGCGTCATCTATCTGCTGGTAATGAGATCTGAGACCTTGTCCGGAGACTCTGGTAATCAGCCTACATTTGGGGTGGCAGAAAATATGCCCTTCCCACCGCAGGATTCTGCTGTGTTGAGGTTTTTTGGTTGTTATTTTTTTTTCTTGCCTGGTGAGTTTGTCGTGGGAAATGATGTTGAAGCAGATGTGAAAACAGGGCCACACATGTGAATGTTTTTCCATGTTACAACTAAATGAGAATTAATAATAAAGGCTGTCGCAGCCTTTAAATTGTTGCATGTCAAGTTGGAAATAGAGCAAATATCTTCAAATTTGGTTTATTTTTGCCTGAAAACACGAGTTGAAGCACACACTGTGTACTAGGCGCCTGTTGTTGTGATTGCCTCCACGTCTTATATCTGTTCTGTCTATAATTACAGGGCAGCTGGTTCGCAACTGTATTCAAAGCTGTAACCATGACAACAGTGCCCATTTTTTTGTATCATTTTAGATCCGTTACTTGTGATGGTGATGGATAGTTCCCGTAAAGAGGACCTTAAAGGGGCTCCAAGTGAGGAGTCTGTGAGAGCACCAAAGGCATCGATTTCCCACCTCCCCGTCCAGGTGAAGAGTCCCAGAAGAACCAGCACAGGGGAGTTTGAGGAAAAAAAAGTGATGAGGATATTTACCCTTCAGGCCCCCATGAGAACCACATGTGAAAAGTGACACCTGCTCTCTCATTGCACTTTCTCAGGGTCCTGTTTGTGCATGTGTTTGTTTGTATGACAGTAGAGTCCTCCGCCTGCCTCTCATCTCAGTTTGTGTGACTGTGTTAGCGTAAAGCCCAGTGGGAAACGGAGCACAGGAGGGCCTGCAGCAGATCAACAGTGTCAGAGAGGGTTGACGGCAAACGCAGCTGCGAACGCACCCGCACAGCCTGAGAATGCTTTCTAATGCTTTTCTAAACATGTAATGGGTCACTTAGCTGCACCGTTACACATCTCATTGCGTACACTTTAACTGTTGCTGCCAGTGTCGCTCCAATCAGGACGGCACAAACTGCGACGCCCTCATTTTCCCTCATTTTATTCTGCCTAAACATGTTTTTTTCTCCGTAATTTGACATATATGATGTGTTTTGTGGAGAGCTTTGTCTGAATCTTTTTGATGACTCCACACATCAACAGTCCACTTCATGAATGCACATGAATATAACCTAATTATAGCGTCTGGGGTCAGAGGTGACAGCTGGGTGCCCTGGGGACTTTGGGAATTTCCTCATTAGGAAAATGGAGGGAAGAAGCTGCAGGTGTCTAAAATGAACCCTTCTTTCTATTGTATTATCTCCTTAGTCACTCACACTTGGGGTTGATTGCTTTTCTGTGCTTGTCCTTCCTTTAAATGTAGTATGTTTGCAGCAGGCATCTCTGTACTGTGAACCACACTAAGTTTATTTCAGCATTTTCCTAATCCCAGTGGTCACTGGGAGGGAGACTGTAATGCATGCTGAACCTGCCATGCATGGGTTAAAAGTGCCGCCTGTAACTGCTGGTGATGACAGTATCTTCCAACTTTCCAACAGTCCTCTTCCTCACCGTAAAACAATAACCATTTGTCCCTCGTCCTAACAAGGAGGTTGGTCTCTGTCCATCTGACCGTATACAGACAACGGTGCCCTACTCCCACAGAGACAATGTTGATGCTGCACCAGCCTTAATGTCTCACAGCCCTCTGCGGGCAGAAGCCACCATGTGAGGCTATTTACTTTAAAAGGCAGTCATTAGAAATTCATATTGCATCTGGAACATCTGGAGTCACTACAGCAGCATGTCAGTAGGTGGGAGAGTTTACTGTTATCTGCTTTGATTTGTAAAATCTTGTGAGCAAATCAAAGGTTGGCCCTTTGCTTGACCTTCACAGATTAACATTAATGAGAACCTACATGGACATAATGTGTAAATGGTTCGGTCCTGCTTGCTTTTGAAGGGAAAACCAGTTCTGATGTTGGTTTTGTGGAGACGCCATGTCCAACATACTTTACACCACATTTACGGCTCTTATTAGCTGCAATTAATGATTGATCTCCCAATCCTGTAGTCTGAAATCCAAATGAGTGTATTGTTATCAGCAGCCCAGTATCGCTATGGTAATGCCTCCAGGCTTGGATGGGCTGTGTTTTTGGAGCCCAGCTGGGGGTCAGACAGAGGTTCTCCGCTGTCCGTCTTGTTTGCAGCTCTCCCAGCCCCCACACAGCTTCTAATTGGCTGAATCAATTTGGAGGGAAAACTTAACTAAAAAGCAGGATCCCTCCAAAATCGACAATTGGTACGGTGCTTTACATATGTCCACAGGAAAGACAGATGTTGTCCCTCTCGACCACATCCACATTTGAATACCCCTATTTGGATACAATGAGACGGAGCACAAAGGGGCGATATTTTGGCGGTCAAGGCAAATGCATAATTTTGGCGGCCAAGACAGATCGCGATTGACCTTTCACACGTTTAGTGTTTTGAGAAGTAGCCTTCAATCAAAGTAATCAATTGGAGTTGTGGTGCATTAGTGGACACAGCTGGGCGCTCATCTGATCCACCAAAAACACCTCCATTTTAGCTTTAAAGAAACAACCAAATCTCCATTAATAGGATTCACAAACTCGCAGCCTCGTAGCTTTCTGTTTTCTTTGTCCTTAATGTTTAACATTCTTTAACATCTTTGACATTTTAACTCTCATTAAATAAAAGTGTTTTCACAATAGCATGAATGCGTACTCACAGATACATCTGCATACACGTCTCCTGCTAATTCAGTATTTAAAGGTAAACTGATGGAATCTATGGATTGAAAAGTTTGGTAGTCGCTTTTTTTTCCCAAAAAGTTAGAAGATTAGTACCACCGTCATGTTGTGATGAAGGGTTTAATCTTAAAAACAATACTTGAATGTATTATTTATGTCACATTAGCCTGGCTGCTCTTGATGTCCTCCTCCTCCATGCTAATATAATTAGCCTGCCTTGCACATAAACATGCACTCACGGACACACATGGAGACTTTAAACTTTAAACCCAGGCTGCACAATGGTCCGCTCACACAATAGACACATGCCAATAATTTCAACCCCCACCCCTCTGCAACCCTCCCACACACAAAAAAACTCCTTGTTCCTACCTCAGACCTTCTGAACATCCTGCTCACTCAGCGAAGTAATGAGACTGGCAGGGGTCCATTTCTGGATATCCCATTACACATCAAATCTTAGAAATCGTCGTTAACCTCACTTGTTTCCGTGCAGATCTGGAAACTGCTCACCTGACTGTATTAGGTCCCAAATGCCAAAGTTAATTATTTGGTGTTAATTCAAAGCTGGATGCTGTGAAGTTTCCAGCCAAAGACAGTTTTGACTTATCTTTTGTTTTAAAAATCCCATTCAAGCTAAATAATGGGGGTGTGTATTTAAAGAGAGTTTAAAAATAACCAAATTAAGTAGTAACTGGATGATCATTCAACAATAATCCAGGAGTCTTCACATTATGCTTGCAGTTTACAATCAAACTCTGAATAGGACCTATAATTGGGCGCTAAATCCAAATACCTGGCATTCTTTATCTCTTGCCATCTTTCATCAATGCCATTCAGACTTCCTGGTGACCTGGACTAATGTCCACGAGCCCCCTTTCATCTCATTTCTTCAAAACCAAGCCGGATCCCCTTTGCCCCCTCAGCACGTTTGTGTCTACGCTGGCGCGAACATCAGTCCAAATATTCCTTTTAAAAATGAGCGAATCTGTTGCAAAAGTGGTGGTCTTTGTTACAAACAGGGGAGGGGGAAATGCTTCAGGGGACCGCCAAAACATGCTGCGTCCGTTGTTGAGTAAAGAAAGCCCAACCCCCCCTCACCTCTGACTTCAGGGGTATCATATCACCTGTCCCTTGGGGTGCGCTGCTGTGTAAGTCTGGATGTCCTCATAATAACAGGTGGATGTGAATGCATACGACAGGTGTGACGAGGTCTGCTCTATCGAATTCAGTTTAACTGAGCTGTTTACATCTGGAACTAATGCTCGACGTGAAGTGCTACTATAATTAGCATTTTTAGCAAACAGGATGCGCAACATTTATACACATATTCATCTCACAACTCTATGTCAGTGACTTTATTTGCTTGATGTGACCTCAGGACCGAAACCAAACAAAACAGAGGAGAGGCAGAGTCTGACAGTCTGAGTCTTTAGAGGTGGTGGCAGCGAACCGTGTCGTCCTGCAAACCAGCGAAAAAATGGCCAAAAGCCAAGAAAAGGAGACTTTGCCGGAGCGTTTAGGATACTCCTTGATTGCTCTGACACATTCATGCATGCACACATATGCATGAGGACTCACTTTTATGCACATTCATGCATAGTTCCAATTTAAGGATTTTGGGCCTATCTGCACATGTATGGGGGGCTAATCAGGGCCTCTTCAGACAGAAAGCAGGGGGTCAGTCAGGGTGAGACATTTGTGATGGAAATTTGGACGGCAGGCGTAGGAAAACAAAGCTGAGGACAGGACGCCCCAGAGATGACATAGTTTACACATGAGCTAACAGGCGTTGAGGAATTACAAACCAAAACTCCAAATCTGAGGCTCTCTTATTCATATTTAGCTTTAGAAATTTGCTTTAGAGGATATTTCAAGTTTTGAAATACATCTGTGAAACCCTACTAGGTCAAATGCACCCAGAAGTCCTTAATTTGAGGCAGGCTACATAGAAAAAGGTTTGATTACATTCCTGTGTCTCCTGCATCATTTAAAGATGAGTGAATGCTTCCACAGGCTGTTTGTGCTGAGAGAAAGACATTAACTGTGCAGGAACTTCAGTCTCTACAGAGCATCGAGTGCATTTATAGCATGTAACCTTCATCTGATGGAATTCCTAAGAAATCACACAACGATGGGATTTGATGGCGCTTCGATTGAGCGGTTCTCAAAAAAATCAACCTCTGACCTCCCCAGCCTCGGACCATGGTAACCCCTCCCCTCCTTCAGGGTCTGGTGTTTTGTTACAGGTCATTTGTCCATCCCAGCGCACTGATCTGATGACCGCCCATTGTGGGAACTGCAGACTTCACACTTTCAGCACAAACATTCCTTTCAGCAACTTTACTTGGAAACAAATCACCAGGTTGTTGCAGAAGATAAAGGAGCTATTTGATCTATTCTGAAAAACAGCACTAACAAATTTTAGCTTGAGCCTACACTCCTCATATTGTATTTAACTAATAAAGAACTGATGCAAATATTATTGTTAAATAGTTCTAAAAAGTATATCCCAACTAAAACACCTCCCTTTCATCAAATCTTATTGTCTCTAAAGAGAAAAGCCATTTCTGTAAATTTCTGAATGATCTACAGAAAGTACATTCATTAAATACATTAGATATTTAATTCCTCTCCACTTTCTAAATTGATATATAAGGCCATAAATAATGTCTTGTTATAAATTTAGGAAGGGCTTATTACTAATAGTGTTAGTTCACTCTAACATGACCTTCAAAAATCTCCTGGGTGATTTTAAAACTACCTTTTATATGTTATCATGGTAAAATGTAGACTACAGCTCTGAAAAAGGTTTTAATTGGGAATTAGACGTCACAATGCAAAAGGAGATCTCTGAGCAGCTCCTGCCAATAAAGGGAGGTCACCAAGACACCTACGACTGCTGTGTGACTGAGCAAATCAGCACAAACATCCCATCTCCACCATCGATCGCTGTGGTGGCATCATCATGCCGTGTGGATGGTTCTCCTCAGCAGGTCCTGGAAGGCTTGTAAAGGTCCAGGAAGAAAAGAAAGCCACCACATCCAGAGAAACCCTGGAGGAGCTCCTGTTCAGGCTCAGTCTGCAGGAGAACTGCGACTGTGGACAACATTTATTTCTCCACAGAGGCGATGAAGTATAGATGCAATGTTGCGTTTACTGAATACTAATGAATATTAATGCAGTCAGTGAATTTGACTGTCAATCAATTGAATAAACCAATATGTCTATTCAGATCAGCAGAAGGTGTTTGACAGACGTGAAAATCCAAAATCCAAGAAATGAATGCTAGGAAATTCTGGGACACCACCTGAAGGCAGCGAGACCGACAAACAGGCAGCGACTGAAGGAAGGTAAAAACGCTGTCACTCTGTGAATCATTATGACCTGGTTGGAGATGTTAAAATGTTCTGCACCGTCAATCAAACTTAACAAGATTTTTTTTCTCTGTTATGCCCTGAGGACTCTCTATCCTGCTCTGTCTATCTTTAAAACACACACACACACACACACACACACACACACACACACACACACACACACACACACACACGCACGCACGCACGCACGCACACACACACACACACACACACACACACACACACACACACACAATTAGCCCATAGCTCATTATGTCTGCTTTAGTTCTTTTGGATTGTATTGGAGGGTGGGGGCTGGGACTGGGTGGGGTTCGGTAACCCTGGAGAGGATGACCTTAGGGGACATTCGGGGGTGAACGGGGGAATGAAGCATCAAGCTGTAGGGAGGGAAGATAAGTCCCTTGTGCCCCTGCTGGTTAAGGCTGCTCCTGAGAAGATCCTCATTGATTTTCTAAGCAGAAACACAGACTGATCAGTCATTCTCAATCAATTTCATGAGCTTCAGCAGAACGGCTGCTTTTGAGTTGGTAATGTGATCCGCTTAAACTAAAACAATGCTGTTACAACAGAAAAACCCTCAATTTGGTCATTAATAACAATCAGTAAACAAATATTGCTGCCATCTGGAGTCAGCTGTCAGTTACATTAATGGTTAACTTCTTGAAATAAACGTGCTCAAAGAGAAATGGATGGATTTCCCTCTCCGTCCCTGAAATGCCTGAACACAGAAAGTTTTGATTTCCCTCCAAAAACTCTTTTGTGAACGCCCCCCACTTAAGAAAACTCCTCAGCAGCCGCATCCACCCCCAGCCGTCACACATCAATCCATGCTGTGCGTGCGTGTGTGTGTGTGTGTGTGTGTGTGTGTGTGTGTGTGTGTGTTTTGGGAAGTGGGGTGTGCTGTAAACCCCCCCAGGGTATAAAACATTTTTGGACTAACGCCACAAGTTTCAAACTGTTTGATGTCAGTTTACTGAAGGGTTTTAAGACTTCCAGCAAAGAGACAAGATAAATATTAGTTTGCATACAGTGGGCTTTAAACCCAAGTTTGAAATGTAAATAGGGTTTGTGTTTGTTAACTTTTCAGACTTTTAAACGTGAGCACCTCTTCTCTTCACTGCCAGCTTTTATGTTCTTCTGGTATATTCATGTAAAAATAACAGACATCGTCCTTGGGTTGGACATGTGTCTGACCTTTGTCTCCTGAATGTCTCCGGCTTTTTAACTCTTCTTTCATAAATACCAGGTATTGTCTTTCAGTGGGTTTCCTCTATGTGCAAAAACAAACACAACTTCGTGTGTTAAGCTGTGGTTTATGACTAGAGAGGCCTTTTTTTTATAAATCCCTGACCAGTGTTGGTGACGTTATGGTTTTGAAGGCCGGTTCCAGCCCAGCACATAAAGAATGCTGTGAAAATCAGGTACAAACAAGCCTCTAGGTGGAATTTTAAAAGGCTTTCACAGATAAACAGAGCAACATTAACATGACAACAACTTCCCGCGTTTCCATTTTCCAGTTGAGGACACTGACAGTATTCTTTTCCATCGTGCACATGTTACATTCACAACCACTTGAACCAACTGCAGCAAGTCTATGAGAATTGTCCTCCCCAAAACGAGCAAAACCCACACAACAAAGGGCCACCCCTGGGGATAAATACACCTTTTGTTTTATCTATTTGAACTTGAGGTTTCCCTTAAAGCTTAGGAGAGTGTGGTCGCCCTTTTCTCTCTCCTTTCATACGGTTTGGCGCCGAATAGACGATTGCTGCCAAATGGGAAAACGACTACACAGAACCAGAGAAAGATCAGAATCAATCAGGAAGTGGCAGCTTTTCAGCCGTGCCAGCAGAGCTGGGCAACTTCCTGGTGCCGTTGCCAAGGTGACAAAAAGCTCAGCCAACCGGTGCGATGAGCAGCAGTTTGGTTTGATGGGGCGGGTGGGGGTGATGGCTGGGATACTGGAGGGGATGAGAGCTGTGTGTGTGTGTTTGTGTGTGTGTGTGTGTGTGTTGGGGGTTGGGGCCAGTTCAAATGTATTCACATGCAACATCATAATCTGGAAATGTCTTGTTTGTAATCCAGCTGTCGAATAATCCCTCCAGTTCCTCTCTGTTTTTTGATCCTACCAGAAATTTGTGCAGATGCATGAATCAAGAACAAGTATGGGTTTTACGCCGATATGATTGAAGTATGTGGTCTAATCGGTCGTTTTTAATGATGATCAATTGTTTTACCTAGAAATGACCCTAAATTTGCACCTGTTGATCAGATCTGCCAAAGGTCAGATAAATGGAAAAGGTTTGTGTCTGAAGTTCATCTTCTTCAAAAATGGGTTCAGTTGGTGGGTGTTCTGGGGGATGATGGGGTGACACTGGTAGAGATGGGTAAACACAGCTGGGGACACAGCCCTTGTGGGTCTTCAGCTCAGTGATCCCCTTCAGACATTTATCAGCATGTTTGCTCAGGGGATGTCCCCTAATCTTCATCGCAGTCTAAGATATTCACAGCAGGCAGGGAGAAAAGTGACCCTCTCCACAGGCACAGCCGCCCTAATTCCTCTATGGATACACTTCAATGTTCTTGTCTCGTCTTTATATTTTATCTGTAGATTGGTCTGTGTGTGGCTCATTCTCCATGGGTGGGATAGCTGGAATAATTCATGCTAAATTCCTGATCATAGTTCTGCATATAAAAAGAATCAGAACCAACATGCGCATTATAGGATAAATATCAAGATCAACACCATGAAGTCATGGGAACCTAGAAATGTGTATTTAAAGTTTGCTTTGTCACAGTATATATTTCATTTAAACTTTATCTTGATTACTATTAGTATTGTGATTAGTTCTAGTATGTAGTAGTAGTAATAGCAGTAGCTCTTGTGTTGGTTCATGCGCCACCTACTGTTAGTTTATTGTGTTAACACCATAAACTGTTAAATATAGTGGATGTTTTTTCCTACCTTCACACTAAATATCTCACTGTTGTATGAAACATGCACATAACCCGTTTTGTTTTTGCAAATACAATACAGCCACTAAAGCTGATTCTGAGTCTTAAAAATTGCATATTTTAAATTCAGATATTAGTTGGACTGAGGTTGGAAATGATTTATTAGAAGTTGTAAACGCCATCTTTAACTAATTTAACTGATTTGTAACCCACAGACCTTTTAAAACCTAGAAAACTGCGATACGGACTCTGTCGAGGGAAAGAACGTCCTTTCGGCTTCCGTCGCCGCGGACGTGTCTGACGTCAATATAACAACAAATTGTCATGTTAACTCAGGTGCAGGGGAAAAAATGGCGATTCAAATTTTACATTAAATAATATTAACCCTGGCTTATCTGGATGTAAGATTTCCTAAACCACGTAAGTACTGAAAGCCGCTTGTGTGTAAAATAAAGGGTAACTAAAACGTGAGTTGCAAAAAAAACAATAAAGAAGCTGTAGAGCTAACATGCTAACCTAGCATCAGCAAACGTCTGTTTTAAGAGCTTGTCGAAAAACAGGCATCCACCTAAATGTGTTAAATAAACAGCGAAACACATTTTATAGACAAAGGACACACGTAACCAGTATTGCCCAGTCGCATGCAGTGTGATCTAATTTGTGACAAAGTATTGCTAGGAATTGTTCGGAAACATTCTCAAGTCTTAGCCTTTGTGCTAGTTTAGCGAGCTTGCTAATATAAAACATTGTATTGTTAATATTAACATAATCAGCTTCTATTTTGTCTGCCTTAACAGTAACAGCATCTCAAGCGATGTATTAAGCCCATGGTTATATGTCATTTCTGGTCTTTTCTACCTTTCACTGGTATTGTCTTGGGTTGAGTTTACCCATTTACCGAGCGAGCACGCTGGTCTGTTTCGTTCTCTGACCGTCTGTCACCGGGATAAATAAACCTCCATTGTGGAGCAACATCACAATTGTCAGCGGTCTAATCTAATCATCCCGGCGATGGCATTGAGGGCGGCATGTAATTTACTGGTGCATTGCAGTGAATGCACACAGTCATAAACTGGGCAGACTTAAATGAAAAGACCTGTTTCTCCAGACCAGGAGGGACAGGGCAATTTTGAGCCTGTCGGTTAGCCAGCCGAAGAGACGGGGAACAGGATTGGGAAGCAGGCCGAGGCGGGCCCCGCGGAGCCGGTGGAGAAGATGGCCGGCAGCCCGGAGAAGAGTTCCACTGCACAGGAGCTGAAGGAGCAGGGAAACCGGCTCTTCCTCTGCCGCAAGTACCAGGAGGCTGCTACATGCTACAGTAAAGCTATTGTAAGTGCAACTAATATCCGAGTCTTTCTCACGTAACCAGTACTTTTTGATTGCTTTGATTTGTTTATATTTATTGTGTCATGTCCTGTCTCCCAGAACCGTAACCCATTGGTGGCAGTGTACTACACTAACAGGGCTTTATGCCATGTGAAGCTGCAGCAGCATGACAAGGCTCTGGCAGATTGCAAGCATGCACTGGAGCTGGACAGCCAGTCGGTCAAGGCCCACTTTTTCTTGGGCCAGTGTCACCTTGAACTGGAGAACTTTGATGAGGCCATCGGCAATCTGCAGAAAGGTCAGAAAAGATGGGGAATCCTTGCAAAACTACAACGGACCTGGTTTTCTGGTGGTTTACTCTCTTGTCATAATGCTGAATCCCTTTTTGGCTGTCAATGATGTCGGAGTTTTAATGCCAACACTCGTGCCATCTTAATTAGTGTTTGCTTGACTGAAATAACAGTATTCTTCATCAAGCCTTAAAGCAGAGTTTGTCTTTTGTGTGCCTTTTGGCTTTAGTGCCGTGCGTTAAACCGGTGCTGCTGCTTTTGTTTTCAGCTTATAATCTGGCAAAAGAGCAGAGGCTGAACTTTGGAGATGACATCCCCAGCGCTTTGCGCATTGCCAAGAAGAAACGTTGGAATAGCATCGAAGATAAGCGCATCAACCAAGAGAACGAGCTACATGCTTACCTGACCAAACTTATCCTGGCCGAGAAGGAAAGGTGAGGCCGCCGCAGGAGGTCCAGCACAGGTTACCGTATATAAACATCAGCTGGTGCACAAATCATGTTGTCATCTTTACTCGCACAGAGAACTGGAGGAACACAAAGAAAAACAAGATGACAATCAAAATGGAGGTGATGCTGGAAAGATTTCCTCCAGACACGTATGTTTCTGAATGCGCCAGTTTGTTTAGTGTAATCAGTGGAGACAACAGTGGCATATTCATACCTCCCCCTTTATGAACGTATGTAGGACAAGTACCTAAAGGACATGGACGAACTGTTCTCACAGGTGGACGAGAAGAGAAAAGTGAGTATGAATCACTTCTCTCACGTTATTGTCATTGTTTCTTCACAGATTCAGTCTTTGCTCTCATCATCCCAGCATGCATCAGGAATTTACCTAATTTAATTTATAAAAGCAAAAAACTGGCAGGCTGCTCAACACGGACGTGCTTTTGACCATAGTCCACACCTGCCTCACAACAGCAATTTGTTGTTCACATAGCAACAAGAGAAAGAGTCCCAAGAAGCATTTCAGCATAAATCTTACACTCACATGTTTTAGACCCTCTAATCTGGCCGGTGTGAGGAGCATTTCTGAATTTCTAAAGACTGGAAGTTGTTATTTCCAAGACCAAAGGACACTTTCTATGGAACTCGGGATTTGTTTGCCAGTAATTACTCCTGGTTCACTAAATACAGTCATTTTTCTTTAGAGTTTTCATTATTTGTTAAAATAGCTCCTGCTGGCAGTTGGTTTGGTCTGTGGGAGAAGATACAGATCTAGCCAGAATTAGAATGACCTGATGGAAGAGACTCTTTTTTTAAAATGTGTGATACAGTAGAAATGTTCCAGAGAGCAGCTTCAAACACTACCAAAAGGAAATAAACCAGACTTGAGCATTTTCCCGTGACGCCAGTGTGGTTAAGGGTGTTTTGTTTCTTCAGAAACGTGAGATTCCAGATTATCTGTGTGGGAAAATCAGCTTTGAGTTGATGAGAGAACCCTGCATCACACCCAGTGGTATCACATATGATCGCAAGGACATCGAGGAGCACCTGCAGGTAAAATCAGGCTCTCCCGTAGTATCCTTTACTTAGTTATCGTTAATCCCATAATTTGAGCAGCCATATTGTAACAAGTACTACAGATATGGGACTTAGTTACTTTCAGCTCTACTATTGAATGAATTGTATTGAACCAGACAAATCAGCACGTAAAAACCTGGTTCTGTTGTCTTCACCGGCGCCGAATAAATAATACTCCTAGAAACAACAGCAGCTGATGTCATCTAGTGAATTTGACTGAATTTTTCTGTTTGGTTGCAGCGGGTAGGCCATTTTGACCCAGTCACCAGGAGTCCACTGACCCAGGACCAGTTGATCCCGAACCTGGCCATGAAGGAAGTGATCGATGCCTTTATACAGGAGAACGGCTGGGTGGAGGACTACTGAAGAGAACCCCACTCCCTGTCCCCAACCCCATCGACCCAAAGCCTGGGGGGGAAAAAGATGACAATTAAGAGAACTTCATGTGGATTTGTGTGCTGTGTGAAAAGGACTGCCGGGGGAGCCACGTGTCACAGGCCTCTCTCGCCACTACATTTGATCTTTGCTGTAAACGTCCCGCTCCTGACTGCGGACACTCGACATTCAAGCCGCTCCCTTTAAACCCCCCCTTTGTTTGGATTTTGCCATGCGTTTGCACACTTCATTCAAAATGAGTCGAAACATTCTGAGGTCACTCCTGCTCCTCTGCCCACTCAGTGCCACAGTTGCTGAAAAGCATCAGCATTTCACGCCAGTGTTTTATATCTTAAAAGTCACCTAAAATACAACCATTAAAGGATCAGCATGTAATCTTAGTCCAGTATTTTTTAGCTGTTTTCACTCTCCATTTACTTAAATATTAGAGTGATTGATACTTGCTTCATATATTTTCCTGGTCATTTATAAATACAGAAAACAACCTTTGCTCAGTTTGTATCCAAACTTATTTACTGCAAATGTAAAAACGTGCTCTCTTCTCTGCCTGTAGGAGGCGCTGTAGTTGACCATTTTCACTTCACCGTAGTCCCCCCCCCCCCCCCCCTCCCCTTTTAACAAACACCACAACGGACAGTTCCGCTAAGTTGAATGTATGCATTATTGATTCTTTAGGTTTAGGCTGGCCTACAGTAATTCAAAAGGTGTCTTATTACAACAATGTTATGTTAACATAGTCTTTAATGGAAAATAAATAATAAAAAAAATAATAAAATAAAATAGAAGCAGATTTTCCAGGCAAAGAAAATCCGTTTTGCTGGATATAAACTGAACATTTAGAAGTGTTGTTAAAGGCAATCCAAGCTGGGTTTTTTTCCTGTTGCCGTCACCATGGACGCTGCCGTAACGCATGAAGTGATGTTACTTTTCTTTTTTCTCCCCTGCACTTGTGCAAGAGAATGCTGTTGTCTTGATCCACTTTCTCTGACAGCGCCGCTGTTATGAGGGCTGATCCGCATGAAAACAAGTGCAAGCTGTGTCCTGTTACCGGGGGTTCGGAGGAACGTTCCCTCGTACAAACTCATCCTCTCTCTGCGTGCTGGAAAAGCGTTGACCATCTTCTCCACCGGTACCTCAGTCCAGCTCGCTCGCTGCTGGTCTGCTGTCGTTTCTCAGTTTCCAGCTCCTGACTGTGCGTCTGTGATGAAATCAGCCTGTCAGTGGTTTGTGTCAGAGTGCAGACTGTAAATAATTTGCTTGTGTGTCCTCAGATTTTATTTCTCAACAAAGTCAAGGTTCTTATTTTTTCTTTGGGAAAAAAAAAAGTCATAGAGGTTATGAAACTGTACGAAATGTAGATATGTTGATAACATTATTCACTTTTTGTTTGTCCTGATTAAACCATGAACCTTGAAGTTGTTTGTCCTTTTTTTTCTATATACATAAAATACACAACTGAAAGTGAGTCCCAGTATTATGACGTCATCAGGGATAAAACCAATCGTCATATTGTGATTTATTCTGTTTGATTCGGAGGTATTTAAGGTAGCGATCAGGACAAAAGGCCCATCTGTTGGTCAGTACATCTCAAAATGATCCCAAGATGGAAAATCAACCCGATGATTAAAGATGGAGAGCTACTGTTTTCTGGTCGGTGCGTCACAGACACAAGAGAAGGTGTGTGTTGTGCTCAGTGTCAGCCAGCCCTCACACTGAGCCTTTTGTCAGCGCTGACCCTCAGCTGCCGTCCTGGTCGGTACAAGGAGGGACGAGGAGCTGAAACAGAACATTGGCGAGTGGGACGGAGTCGGCAGCAGAACCGGCGCACAAAAGGGCAGCAATATGGTAAGAAAAGCTCGTTCCCGTCCTGATGTCCTGGTGTCCTGGTGTCCTGGTGTCCTGTCCTGATATTTAACCTGCTGCCATCAGAGACAAATGTGTGTCTGTGTTTGCAGAGAGTCAGCAATGTCAGCTTTGAGCTACTTCTGTTGGGGGTCTGTGGATGGTCTCTGGCTCTCTCTTCAGCCACCCAAGGTAGGTTTAAATGCACCCTAACATTTACCCCAAAGACAGAATGAACCAGACTGTGTGCAACAGCTATGGTTGAGTTTTGTGGAATGAGGAATTTCATTGATTTTTAAGCATCCGAATGCAGCAACTACTGTAGATAATTCAGCCAGACTTCACACAGAAACCTGAGCAAAGCAGATGTCCTGAAACTGGTCATTGTTTGTCCTAAAATGGCCAGCATGTGGACAGCTGCTGATCTAACTCTGTCTGCTTGTGTTGGCCAGTGGGTCTGCCGGACAAGGTCCTGATCTTTCCCTATGAGACGGACTTCAGCTTCGTGGCCCTGATCCCTCAGAAGGAAATGGCCTTGAAGGCCTTCACGCTCTGCATGCGTGTGGCCACTGAGCTGCCAGAGGAGCGGCAGATTATTCTCTTCGCCTACCGCACCGCCGACTACGATGAGCTGAACGTGTGGCGAGAAAAAGATGGACGAGTCTCCTTCTATCTCAGCGGCGATGGCGCCTTCTTTCACCTGCCTCCTCTCACCACTTTCCGCACCAACCTCTGCCTGACTTGGGAATCTCGCACCGGCCTCGCTGCCTTCTGGGTCGATGGGAAACGCAGCACCTACCAGGTCTACAAACCCGGGCACACGATCCGTCCCAATGGCAGCATCCTCCTGGGGCAAGACCCGGACAAACATCTCGGGGGTTTGGAGGCCACGCAGAGCTTTGTGGGAGAGGTGACGGATCTGAACATGTGGGACTACGTTCTCTCCAGGAGCATGATCCAGGCCTGGAACTACGGTCATAAGATCCCCAAGGGCAACATCTTTGACTGGGCCACCATCCAGTATGAGCTCAACGGGAACGTGATGGTGGTGGACGACGACTGACTCCCTGCGGAGTCAAAGGCAGAGAGGGTGGAGATCTGGACCGGTCGGTGTTTTTATTCGCTTCAGTCTCGCTCGGTGTTTTTGTCTTTGGCGGCTTTGTCTGCTCAAGTCTGATGAAATAGTTCTGGCAAAAACAAAGCCAGTAACTCAGCTTCAGGGGTTTACCTCCGAGGGCTCGAGCAAAGGTGTTACCAGATATGTCCACAGAGCGGCGCTCTCCGCCAGTTCCCAATAAAGCGATTTTTATTAATTGACCTTTATTTGCTTATGAGGGCCACAGAAGGTGATCACAGTGTTCGGCAAATAAACGGTTGTTAATTCTTATTGCAACTGCAATGCAGCCTAAAAAGAGTGAAACATCTTTCTGATTCTCATCTCGTTTGGTCAGCTGACATCCGCCATCTTATTGTTGATAAATGTGGAAACAAAGAGGCTTTTTCTTCTTTAACATTTGAGCTGCGCAGAGATAAACAGCATTTATATCATGTTTAAAAGCCATCGCTGTGGCGTTGCCCTCGGTTAGCGTATACTCACTCATGAATTTTCCATGTTTCTGCTGATGTAAGAGCGCTTTTGGGTCTGAAATAAAACTTTTTTTGTCATGTGCATGACTAATAATGTTAGTAATTAAAAAGAATATTTCATTTGTGAACTTCTTCACCTTCATTTTCTTTATTAACCCATTTAGTCATGTTTTATAAGGTTTGCTCTCATGTTAATTGTCCAATAGTTTCAGGTGATTACAGTTAGTCTGCCTACAAAGAAATTAACTGTTTAACTTAATTATTTTATTTTTTACACTTGAAATAATATATAAAAATGACAATTATAAATATTTTCCACTGTGAGGTGTTTAGAATAACTTTCTTAAGTCAGTTAGTTTTATATATATTTTAAAGTAATCAAGTATCAAAATAATGCAAAAATAATAGTAATAATAACGGCTATGATAATTCACAAAGAATAGTCAAGATTTTCTTTCATAAAACAATTCATTGTGGCTTTACAGGAATAATTGTGCTGCTGTAACTGTGCAAAAACCGTTAAGTAAAAAGAAATACAGCTTAAGGAATTTCACAGCAGGACATGAAACTACAAGAAGACAATTGGAGATGAAAGATTCAGCGTCGATATCCGACATCCTCGTGGAGCTGGTGCGCGGATGAAGAGAACCATGACACAAAACCTGACTTGACTGGGTTGAGATGAATTGTTACACGTTTCCTGCAGTGAGTCATATGGAGCCGCTTCACTAACAAGCCCCCTCAGAAGAAGCTCAAGGTCAAAGCTTCTCCATCCAAGTGTAACACAGTAACCCTGACTTCCAGTGTTTCCGTGCGCTCTCGCTCATCCTCCCCCCCCCCACACACCACCACCACCCTGACCTCCTTGCAGAGATGAGGGAGAAGTTTGCAGCGTGCAGCTGATGCAGGCTCCCTTGAGGGTGGGAAAGTGCTACGTTGCGCGTGTGTGTTTATTCCGACCGACTCAACCCTCGTCTCTCTCGCAGCAGCTCCGTAAGGACGAGGCCGGGCCAATGAGTTCTGACTGCGGGTCAGCAGCCAAATGTTCCACCTTCTTGGATGTTGCAATGCATCAATCGCAGTGCCCACTCACTGTGTGGTAACACCTTTGTGGACCATCTGCCCAAGCCCGGCTTCTTGGCCTTCTGGTACAGACACACACACACACACACACACACACACACACACACACACACACACACACACACACACACACACACACACACACACACACGTGCAGGCAGCCTGTCATATCCTTTTCTCATCTCTGCCTAAGAGGAAGTCTAACCCTTCATAAACACTTTTGATGCTGCAACCATTTTAGGGATCTTTTAAACATATAAAGCTGATGTTGACATTATCTTGTGGGGGCCGTCTGCTAACGAAGGATGGAGCCTGAGTGGCTGGGACACTCGGCAGAGTGGATGATTATTCCCTCCGTGTGCTAGCGCTGCATGTGTTGACTGACACAGTTGCAGGGCTCCCCGTCCTGCTCGTAGACGGGGCCGTCAGTGCAGGCCTGAGATCTGCATATTGGCCCATGGTGTTTTGGGCTCTGCGACGCTTTGCCGTGGACCGCGTGCCCATGCGTGCAGAGCTGGTGAAGATGTTTTCCACACGAGAGGAGATAGACGGCGAGAGGGAGCCCCGCGTGAGCCGGTGAGGGGAGACAGAAGGAGGGCCGTTCTGGATTCCTTCAAGCAACTCCAAATAGATTTCCAGGCAAAATGTATTTGCATACGCAAGACAGTGCTACAAGCTATCTGAGTGAGCTGTGGCATGTGCTCATTGAACAGATGGATAATTTTTTTAAGAGCTTTCTTGCAGAAATTTCAGCCCATTAATTTGCGATCTTGGGCATTATACAGGCTGCGTTTTGATGGCGCAGACGATGCCGTCTCATCAGCATCAAGATGTTCTTTTTGATCAGCTTTAATTCATGGAGGCCCAAAGTTATTTCCATCAACTTTTAAGACATTTCGGAACGTTGTAAATCCTTGTTTACTCCAACTGATTCCAGAGGAAATGTTCAGGTCTCAAACAGGAAAGCAGAAAAGGCTGATGTTCAGGTCTAAAGAAAAATCTCAACCAGGACTCTGACGTCCTGCAGACTGAGGTCATTGATTCTGTCGATTTCTATTCACGTTATAATCTTCTCTTCTGTCCACATTCTCGACAGATTTGAGCTAAAGATGCTTCCTGGCTGTCACTCCACCCTCAATCCCTCACTCACAGCTTGTAATTCTTCGGTAGGGTCCTTTGTCGTTCCCTCTAGGCTGCATGAAAAATTCACAAGCTCGTCCCATTAGAGTCAGAGCGAATCAGGGAACAGGCTTTAGAACAGTCGCAAACACTTTTATCAATTAACATTTAAATGTTAGATTTAGCAGAAAGCAAAATCAAAGGATGTTACAAAATTCTTGACTTCATGAGCGCGCCCCCCCCCCCACCCCACACACACACACACACACACACACACACACACACACACACACACGAGTCCTGAATTGTTAAATCCAGATGGACGATAGCCTTTTCAGCACAGGTTTTTCACACTGGCGGTGTGAAGCCTGACCTTTACCATGTGCGACCCTGTGCGACCGTGAGCTCTGGGCACGTTGTGGTGACACACCTCCAGGCAGGAGCGCCATCCACCTATGAGCACGCTGCACTTCCTGCTGTCAGGACGCCTCTGAAACCCAGAAGGTTTACTGGCCAAAATGCAGCTCCTCTACAGACAGTAACCTTTACTGCGGAGGACGCGTGTTTGTGACATAGAGGAGATTATTTCACTTGCTGCTGTCATAATTTATAGTTTCCATGCAGGCTCTGACTTCAGTAATAATTTATGTTACTTAAATGTGGTTTGGGAAGCCGAGTACATCATTTTTTTAGGTGGAAAAATGAATGAACCAAATAGGAATTTTCAAATCCTTAATTATTTGTTTAATTTAAACATGGTGTTTACAAGATCACAAATGTGATTACAAATGTTAAAATGTAAAAATCAAACGTTGAGTCTTTAAACTCTAAATTTAACCAATAAAGCCAAAGCAAAGTCCAGACGATTCTCATCTGTTCATTTTGAATTGGAGATTTACTTCATCCTAATTAAGAAACACAACACACTGCAAACAACATATACACCTCCAGCAGTTGTCCAACCAGCAGAAGCAGCGGAGGAGAGTGAGATTCTCTGTGGTTGAATGCTTTGTGGCTTTTAGCGCTAAATTCCCCTCCGTCGCCTCTGGGCTGGCCTCTCCTGTGAACATACGAGCCACGCCGCAGCGTGTTGCGCTGGGAGATGGTCCAGGCCCTCCTGATTAAATATTACAGCCCTCTAAATGGATGGAGATTAGCCTCTGTGGGAATGTTAGGGCTTAATTTACCCCCTGGCCAGATGTGTGTGTGCAAGCCTGAAAAGAGTGTGTGTGAATATAAAAGGCAATATGGGGAGGGTGGGAGGGGGAAGTTGTTATACACGTGTCCCTCTGCACAGTAAAGAGACTGCATATTCCAGGGGGTCAGTGGAGGATGTTTTGTGGTTTTCCTGGGTGAATATTCTGGAGCGGTGCTGGCTGTGTGAGCAGCTTGATGGGCTCGGTCCTGCGAGTCGTGGGTCAGCTGAACGTCACAAAGCTCAAAGAGGAGGCGAGAGGTTAAAGGTGAAGCTGCCAACAGACAGCATGTACTCCAATTATTGATATTTCTCTCAGTTTGTGATCAAATATGAATATTGAACTGACTTCAGATTCCTATTTACAGCATATAAGGCGAAGGAAGCATTCATGCACTAATATTACCAAAAATATAACGCAATCAATTTTAGCTAAACTGACTAATAACATCATGATAAAATTGAAGTCTATGACAATAGTCATGCATTGAATAATGATGCATTCAATGTGTGTGTCCTCTCTATCGCAGCTCTTTTAAATTTAGCTTTCGGATCTAATGTGTCTCATTGTTGTTTATATAAACATTTAAAGAAACAAAAGGTGTAATACTATTGAAAATTTGAACATAAATTAAATTAATAATATGAAATATTGAAATAGAGATGTATAAATAGGGGTGTGTAATTCAAATTTAAAAAAAAATGTTTTACACGTTAAAAAATGATTGGAATACAAAGACAGTACAAAATTCCACACAGCTGTGAAAACATGCGACATTTTTAATCCAACTCTTCCCTCAGTTTATCTTTTCAGGTGAGGACATTTTAACCGCTCCTCACATCCATCCCTCTACACCAGAACAGTCATTCTCTCCCGGCCTTGGTTCGGGTCTCTGTGGCAGAAGGACCGTAGAACCAAACCATGTTGTTAATGTGGGCGCAGCAGAATGTCAGCGTGGGGCTGAGGGGATGAAGATCACTGCAGATGCAGAGCGGCCTGCCAGCAGTGCCACACCCCGCTGCTCCTCCTCGTCCTCAGCGTTGGACTGAAGGTGTCGGGCGCAGCGGTGGAAACGTTTCCTTCACACATAGGGAATAAATGACCGTCGTCTTAATTGCACCAGTCTTTTTGCTGCTCTCTTATGCCATCTTGACATTTGCTCTGAATTATTCACGGGTTGGTTTTGTAGTTCACCGCGTTTAAAATGCTTTTAAGGACGTGAGTGCATGTTTTGAGGTCTTTGCATGAAAACCCATGACTTTATTATTTATAAACACACACAACCTCCGCAGTGTGTGTGTGTGTGTGTTTGGGAGGGGGGGTCCTTTTTAATCACCCACCTTTTCTTGTCTGTGTGAAAGCTGCCGCAGTCTGATAAACATATGTTTTTCTTGCGTTTTCAGATGTATCACTGCAAGGCTTCAATTCTCCCTTTATTCGCTTAGAATTGGCAAACACATTCATCAAACACACACCACATGTGTACAGCAGCTACAGACAACGACTGCATCTGCACACGCACACACACACACACACACACACAAACACGGGCACTCTGCGCCACTGGGCAGAGACTAGCCTGAAAGATTGAAAGCAATTAAAACTATCATCTGCAGTGGCTCTGGGCAGGCCTGTGGCTGCGAGGGGGGAGCTGCCACTGTGCATCAGCCTCTCGATCTCAGCAATGCACCGTGACATGAGAGGGAGCGTCACGGCCCGCTCTCTCCGAAGCACACGAGCTCTGCTGCCACTACTCATGTGACATGCACACACATGTGCGCTCATGCGGGGACTCGTCACATGCTTGCCGGTAACGCTGGATCTTGATCTTTCACCTGTTTGAACACAAACCCTTTAGAAACGTTCATCCTCGGAGCCGTAGGTCAGCCAAGAGTTTGTAGTAATTGATGATGTTAAGGGGAACACTTAAACGAGTCAGTGATCGGCGTGTGATCAGCAGGTTAATGAGCTGTATTTCTTTAAATTTCACCTGCGTTGCGTCTGAAAACAACTGCAGTGGGAAAAAGTTCTGTCATTTGGCGCAAAGAGAAAGGAACTGCTGTCTCTTACAGATGATTTAAAAAAAAAAACTTTGGGGAGATTTCTGCAAGGTGCCTCAGGTGCACATGTTAGGCAATGGAGGGGAAAGCTATTGTTAAAGTAAATACTGTAGTGATTTGGGATGCTTGATTGGAACAGACACCCACTTGCTCTAGTTAGGAGGAAGGAACGTTGGAACTCTCAGCCGCTCTGGCCAAACTTGCAGCGGTTTACCTGGATTCAGCTCCTAGGCAACGGTGCCTGTCTGTCTGGCCTGGGCATTAACAAGTCTCCTCAGGACAGCCACGCCACCATTACCATTACCATCTACTGTTACTATCTCTCCCTCTCCAGCCTACGATCAGCTCTCCACCTGTCACTCCCACTTAGCATCGACATTAGCACCGCTGGTTTCCTCATCCTGTTCCTCTTCAGCCCTCTCCGCCACCATCTCCCCTTGGTGTGTTTGAATACATATCTCCGATACTCAGTCCCTTCTTAATTTGACAGGCCCCTGTTTTGTCAGTCTGACAGGCCCGTAGCAGGACACTAATAGGCCATGGAGACCACCAGCAAAGGCACCAGCCAAAGAGGGCCCCGCGGTGCCAGTCCCCATCAACCTCCACGTCTCTCGAGGCAATGCAGGCAGAAGAGAGGGGGTCAGGGGTGGGGTGGTCAGGCAGTGGTGCTGTCATACCAACCTACAGCAGACCGGACCGGGCCTGTGTGCTGACACCCTTCACTCCCACTACGTACACAGATTAAGAGGCTAAAAAGAGCAGCCAGTGGGGGCATCCAAGGGTCTAATGACTGCGCCTGCCACTCACAGCCGTGACTTAGTCGTCACGGAGACGGTTGTGAGAAAGTGAATTAACCCCTCACAGTTTGCTTGACAACCGGCCCCCAGCCTAGGCAGGTGAAAGCATTCTGTGTTTGTGTGTGTGTGTGTGTGTGTGTTTGTGTGTGTGTGTGTGTGTGTGTGTGTGTGTGTGTGTGTGTTTTCCTGCGGGCCATCTGTCTGAACTCCTTATTTTTGGACCGACATTCACTAATTTGTTATTTTTGTCTTTTGAGTTTACTTCCAGACAAATGAGCACAAAACGGGGAGTCCATGTGGGTGGCAGGAAACAATTTGAAAGATTGTCTTTAACATTTGGATGGACTTCCATGGTGCCCAGAGGAAGATCCCGGCACACTCTGACCTGTAAATATCGAAGTTCAAATGAAAAGCCCAAAGCTTAATGAGGACCTGACCTGAACTATTTTTTATCCGTCCAATCAAACATTTGAACCTGTCTGGTTCTCATGTTAAAAAGTACAATGAGACGTAGAGAGAAAAATACATTTCTGGAGTTTGTGGACATGGACGGAGGATATATACTTTAAACCGATGTTTACTGCCCCTCACCTTCATTTGGTCATTTTTGTGGGAGAGAATCAAAGCAAGAATAGTTAGTTAAGGGAGCTAACTTATTAAAGATATAAAAATAAAACCAAAGGGTGTAACATGTTTCCTAACATTCCAATGATTTAATCATTTCTTATTTCCTGCTTCTTTTGTGCTGCCGGGGGGGTCACAGATAAGTCAGATGCTGATCTATCTTTGCTGAAATAGGAACACAAATTTGACAACTGGAACCATTTGAAAACCAAATTTATCAAGACATTAAATTATTATAAAATAACAATTATTTTATTATTTCAGGCTTCCTTTGGTTTGTAGGTGGCTCTAAATGGAAGAAAAGAAGTTGCATCATGAGTGATGGTTTTTGTATTCCCTTAATCAGACTCAATAAGCCTCTCTGATCCAAAGGTTGAGATGGGAGTGAGACATGGGGGTCCCTGGGTGAGGGAGGGAGGACTCCCGGGGTCTTTCTTTTACTGAATTATTAAGGTTTACTAATACTTCATAAATCTCGTCTTTGTCCTGTCCATTACCAGCCTGTCACATCCTCTCGCTGCTCCAAGACTGACTTGTTTGGTTCATCTTAATGACAGAAGTTAAACTGTGTTACAGAGGAGATGGGGGAGATGTGTGTGTGCGTGTGTGTGTGTGTGTGTGTGTGTGTGTATGTTTGGTGGGGCATAGTTGAGGAGGTGGGGAAGGAGCAGCACTCTGCAAGTAGGCCTCAGGGCTGGATGATTCTATGAGGGTGTGCCTCAGATGGTGTGTGCATGGGCGTGCGTGCATTCATGTGTGTGTGTGTGTGTGTGTGTGTGTGTGTGTGTGATACTTGTAACTGAAGCATGACCATGGACATGCACAACTGGATCAAAAGAAGCCAGTGTGTATCAGTTACCATCCCCATTAACTCCCCAAGCATCTCAACCACCAGCTCGTTCCCTTGCCCCCCAATGCTCCTCCTCCTCCTCCTCCTCCTCCTCCTCCTCTTCCTCCTCCCTAAACAGCCAACCTTGCCTCAGTGCGTGCCTGGCGGACTCTCGCCGTGGTCTCGACAGCCGAGCTGGTCGTTGCCCCAAGCACTGAGGAGCTGTCGCCTCTTGTTAGTTTCACCGTGGCGACCCAGAGTCCTGCCTGCTCTTTGATTAGTGAGAGTGAGGTGGATAGAGTGTGTGTGTGTGTGTGTGTGTGGGTGGGTGTGTGTGTATGCGTTTAGTAGAAAAGGGAGGGCTTGCTCCTGGAGTCCCCTCCTGCCCGCAGAGCTGCTTTTAAAGATCAGTGATTTGGTCAATTGGCCTGGCAATTCTGATTTCCAGAAGGTCACTGATGAATCAACTGACTCAGTGCTGTCACTGTGTTTGTGTGTGTGTGTCTGTGTGCGTGTGTGTGTGTGTGTGTGTGTGTGTGTTTGTGTAAGCACGCATATACAGATGTTAACCAACCTTACACAATCCCTCTCTGAATAACTGCTCAAATGCCAGAGCGAGATCCCAAATCGATCACCACAAAGTAGATCAGGTGACTCCAGGTGCCTGCAGGATTTACCAACATAATTTTGAATTTGGTCAGTCAGGACCACCCCTGGACGGGTCAGCAGTCCATCACAGGACACACACAGTTCACTCACTACTGCTATCTCATCAACCTCGTGTGCAGGGTTTCTGTGTCAGTAACCTGGAGGACCTGAAGAAAGACACAGACACCAGGAGAACATGGAGACACAAGAAGTCCCTCAGCTCAGAACCAGAACCTCGTGTGCTCTGAGGTGACGGTGCTAACCGCTGCATCGCATGCATGCTGACCTGGAGCGCTTTATAAAAGTGTAATGGGTGGTGGCTGACCTTGGGAGAAACTTTCTCTGTGTCTGTCTGTCTGCTGTGGGATGCTCAGGTCAGTGAGTCTCCAGAGCCTGGGGGGCCCATAAATACTGCGTGTGATTTCACTTCCTATATGCCCTGCCCTGGGCACAGCTGTCCATCTCTGGACAATTTTGTTGCCCACAGGGAGGACTGGCTGGCTCGGCAGACCCTGTACACATGCTGCCCATCTGTTTCGGACTGTCTTTCATTCACCCCCTAAAATCCAGAACTGGACCACGGTGCTCCTGGTGAACCAGAACAATAGAAACATTTATAAAAACAAAAAACTGTTTCAAAAGAAACTGTGACCGCGTGAGGAATTATGGAATATGGCGTCAAGTACAAAGTTAATTTAGCATTTCAGACATTTTAAAATATTTCAGCCCAAATCTCAAACTGGGGTATTTGAATTATTACCTTCCCCTACTGGAAACCATCAAGCTGTGCTCTTTGTTTAATCTCTAACAGTTGAGATGATTTCTGATACTTTTTTTCAGCATTTAGCTTAAACATGCCTCGTAAACAGCAAGTCCAGTGTGCCCTCTGTTGGACATAAATCTAATTAAAAACATGCAAAGTAACTTAGTTAAGAAGTTGACGGTTGTCAGTTTTTGTTGCTAATCTTCGGCTGCACCTTAAGTGTCCCGCCAGACACACAGAGCAGAAAACTGTAGACAGGTGTGTGTATCTGCTACAGTTAATGCACCTTTTGCTCTATGAACAGATGCTAGTCCTCTCATTTCCAAATCTCCTTTGATGTGATAGAGAGGTTAATAAGCCTATTTACATGAAAAAATCCCCAATATTTAAAAAAAAAAAGAAATATAAAGAACATTATAAGCACAGCTTTGAATCATCACGTGTGTGTGTGTGTGTGTGTGTGTGTGTGGGTGTGTGTGTGTGTGTGTGTGTGGGTGTGTGTGTGTGTGTGTGTGTGTGTGTGTGTCTGCAAGCATTAGGGAGTATTAGCAAGAATGGCAGCCAGTGAGAGGGTAACAAGACTTCCCTCTAGCTATGGCTTCCTGACTTGTTTATTTGCTAACTGGGTAGAGGGGGTGGTTGGGGAGAGGCTGAACATATGGTTTGCTAAAACATGGACTTGTAGTTGAGGCCGAGGCCCCCTCAGGGACGGAGCTGATGGGCTTTGGTCCCTGTCTTCCTTAATTCCTCCCGCTTGGGCAGCCAAAGATGCACAGCCGTCCTCCAGGAGCGGAGGGCAGCCCTGCGCTCTCTCTCTCTTTCTCTCCCCCTGCTGCTGTTGCCCACACCCCCACACCCAGTGTCACACTCACCCTGGGTAAGGGAGGGGGGGGGGGGGTCGAGAGGGAGGTGAGAAGGCATTGGCTCAGAAGCACACATGGGGTGGGGGTCCTGGCTGCAGCTGGGAAACTGACTGACACCATCCTCTTGTCTGGGCTCCCCAGAGTGCGGGGCTGCACGAGCCCTGTTGCTGAGGGAATAAAGGGCCCGGTCCCTGCAAGAGGACATGCTGGTGCTCTGGTCCCAACACATATGGACATTTGCCGTGCGCCACGGTTCCAGTTTTGGGCACATTTGTCAAGTAATGATACTCTGCTCTCTGGGACTGTGTGTCAGGACTGGACGTGAGGACGGGTGAGGTCAGCAGCCTTTAGAGTAGATGGTTGTCAACAACCAACCAGTCACTGCAACTATCTGATACAGATCACTGCGCCGAGATGGAGACACGCACTCACACACACACCCTCAAGGTCTATGTGTTTGTGGACACACTCGCTTAATGGGATTAAGGCGTTAATGTACACACATGGTCTCACACACCCTGCACTGATGAACAAACATATGCACACTCATATACACTCCCTGTGGGTCACTGACACACACACACAGACACACACACACACACAAGGGTGCTTGGACAGTTGTTGATAGGCATCCACACGCACACGTGCGTGCACAGCCTGAAGGTTTGCAGCGTGATGGACAGTTGTGCTGATGCGCTCTGACAGATTCGGCTGCTTCCTTTCATTTCCACTTGCTTTTCTCCCATCAGGTGACACCCACAGGTGCCTTGGCGAGAGAGAGCCCGCCTCCTGCGGGCAGGCGTGAGTGTGCGTGTGTGTGTGGATAGGTGTGTGTGTGTGTGTGTGTGTGTGGGGGGGGGGGGGGGCAGCTGGCAGAGGGCAGAGAATGAAATGATAAACGGAGAAATGTCCGACTCAGACACCAGCTGCTTCCTGTCAGCGACACACAGCACGAGCCTCCGTGGCTGAAAGACCGACACCTCTGACAGACTGATGTGTGCTAATCAGAGGGTGCAGTTTAGTCTCAGTTCAAAAGAACCTTTTTACTGATATTTCTTTTTTTTTTTTTTTTTGCTAAATAAAATAAGTTTTGGATAAATAAAGTGAGTGTGGACAACCATAAAAACAGCTCTCTTCCGCTGTCTGTCTACTTACATTTTGAGCAAGATAGGATAGGGTTAGAGGTCAGGGTTAGTGGTTGGGGTTTAAGTTTAGGGTTGTGGGTTGCAGCTCATTTTTACTCATTTGCAGAACTGGCAGGTGGGTGAGTGGGAAGTAAATCAGTTTTTCAATAAATAACTTGGCAAAGGAATAGATTAATATACTACATCATATGAGGATGGATAACGCTAGATTAAGATGGTTTAGGGTTAGGGTGATCTTAAAGTTATGTAATGGATGGGCTTAGGGTTAGCATTGGGGTTAGGGTTAGCATTGGGGTTAGGGTTAGCATTGGGGTTAGGGTTAGCATTGGGGTTAGAGTTAGCATTAGGGTTAGGGTTAGCATTAGGGTTAGGGTTAGCATTGGGGTTAGGGTTAGCATTGGGGTTAGGGTTAGGGTGATCTTGTTCTAACCCTTTAACAGAAAGAAACCTTGGGCAGGACCAGGCTCATGTAGGGGGACCCTCCTGCTGATGGCCGGCTGGGTAGAGGGGGAGGAGAAGGGGGAGGACAGGTAGAAGAGAGAATAGGCAGAGATCATAGAAATACATTAATAATACAAGCTGCTGGTATAAGAGTAGAGTGGGTCAGCAGGGTCAGAGGTCAGCAGGCTAGCATTCAGCTATAATGGTGGCTAGACCTGTAGATGGCTACAGAGGGGGGGGGGCAGAGAAACTATACAAGAAGTAACATCATCAATGATCTACTGGGAGAGGAGAGGAGAGGAGAGGAGAGGAGAGGAGAGGAGGGGAGAGGAGAGGGAGAGGAGAGGAGAGGAGAGGAGAGGAGAGGAGAGGAGAGGAGAGGAGAGGAGAGGAGAGGAGGATTAGAGGAGAGGAGAGGAGAGGAGAGGAGAGGAGAGGAGGAGAGGAGAGGAGAGGAGAGGAGGGGAGAGGAGAGGAGAGGAGAGGAGAGGAGAGGAGAGGAGAGGAGAGGAGAGGAGAGGAGAGGAGAGGAGAGGAGGATTAGAGGAGAGGAGAGGAGAGGAGAGGAGAGGAGGGGAGAGGAGAGGAGAGGAGGGGAGGGGAGGGGAGGGGAGAGGAGAGAGGAGAGGAGAGGAGAGGAGAGGAGAGGAGAGGAGAGGAGAGGAGAGGAGAGGAGAGGAGAGGAGAGGACATTATCAGAGGGGGTGTGTGGTTTTAACAATGGTCTTTGAGACCGTTTGGTGTTGTAACTAGTTTGGCAATCCCCACCTCTCCGCTCTCTTCCTCTGTTTCCATGTCCAGCAGTTATTACTCTCAGGCCTGAGATGGTGAGTTGGTTTACCGGGTGTTCCTGGAGGTGCTGGACTGGGATGTGCCAAGTCAACCTCCTGCTGTATTGTAAAGATGTTGTGTTAGGCGAGTGTGGATGGAATTTTGGGTCTAGCCTACGTAATGTTTATGACAGAGGGTGCATGTAATGATATAAACAGCATTGGTGGAGTGGATGGAATTGGGGCCTCGTGTAGGAAAGCCGTACCAGCGTATGTGTTTTGGATGAATTTCCTATTTTTGTAATGTTGTCTGAAGGGTTGGAGTTAGGATTGGGAGAAGGGTTAGGGTTAGGGGTTAGCATTAAATTAGGTTTATGGTTAGGGTTAGGGTTAGGTTACGGCTAGGGTTAGAGTTGTGGGTTAGGGTTAGCATTAGGATTACGATTAGTTTTAGGGTTAGCGTAGCTTTAGTGTAAGGGTAGGGTTAAGGTTGGTCTTAAGGGTAGGGTTAATGGTTTGGTTTGAAACTTCATTGCACTGGCCTACTGATTGGAATGATAGGGTTAGGAGATTGGTTAGGAGAAGGGAGGGATAGGCTGAGGTATGTTGGTCTGGGACTCTTTCCCTCTATGTTGGTAAATGTGTAGCGGGTATTGGTGTTAGGGGTAGGGTTGGGGTTAGGAGAGGGGTTACGGTTAGGAGAATGATTAGGGTTAGGATTGGGAGAACAGTTGGAGTTAGGGTTTGAGTTAGGAGAAGTATTAGGGTTAGAAGAATGGTTAGGTTTTGGCGAAGGATTTTAGTTAGGGTTAAGAGAAGGGGTAGTGTTCAGAGTAAGGTTTAGGGTTAGGATAAGGGTTAGAGTTAGGGTTAGAGTTAGGGTTAGGAGAAGGGTTGGGGTCAGGATGAAGAATAGGGATGTGTTTAGGGTTAGGATAATTGTTAGAATTAGGAGAAGGGTTAGAAGGAGAGGTAGGGTTGGGGTTAGGGGAAGGGGTTGGGTCAAGGTCAGAGATGGAGTACAGTGGTGGGGAAATGTGTGCTGTGGTTGGGTGGTCAGAGCGAGCAGGAGTGAGAGAGGCCAGCGTGCTGTTCTTGATGCTTGGTAGGAAGCGTTTGGAGTGCTGTCTCATGGGCAGGCTGTGGAAAAGTGTAGGCGTGGCATTGTGGAAGTCAGTTAAATCGGAGCAGCTCCGATGAAACCGAATGGTTCAAGATTTGACTGTGGCTTTGAAAGTATGTTTTGGGTGGTAACTAGATTCATGGAGAAGGGCGTGGGTGTCTGTGGGTTTGAAGTAAACTTTTGTCGGGTTGGGTTTAGGGTTGTGTGTTGTAGATCATTTGCACTTGTCATTTCCAGCAGGTGTGGGTGAGTAGGAAGGCTGCAGCCTGTTCCCGAGACGCTCCAGGTTCAGGTCCTGGCCCCAGCAGTTGCATCCAGAGGAGCTGTGCAATATTGCCGGCTGCATTAGCAAACAGTTATTTTTAAAGAGATAACTTGGTAAAGGAGAAGTTGAATTTTTTAGACTGCACTAGAATTTTAGTGTTCGGGCAGCGGTTCTGTTCAGGGTCAGGGTTGTTGAAGTGAAGTTTAAGGCTTTAGTCGACAATATCTGTGTCATTTGATTGGAAGCAAGGTCTCAGGGGTGCAGCCTTTTCTATTTTATTGCATATTTCGAATCCAATTTTGTGATGTTGAATTTTTCCACACTCAAAGTTTTATATTTTATAGATATTCATAAATGTTATCAAGGCAAAAACTAATAATAATAAATCTGGGATACAAACATGAATTAAATTCAAATTTAAACTGATGACCTGAGCTCTCTCCGGTGAAGAACTCAGTCATGACTTCACATCTGCCCTTTCCAGACATCAGGGCGCTGTACCGTCAGAGCTGCGTTTTCACCTTGGACCACAGCCAGTGTGTGTTTCACACTCTGGTGTATAATTGCGCAAGCTCATTTAGTGTGAAGCTGAAAATGTCTCATTGTGCGCTCCCAGCTCCGTTCCCTGACATACTGCGAGGGCAGGTGGCCTCTGAAAAGGACACTTGTCCGTTTTGACGTAAACATGCGGAAACTGAGTCTGATGGCTTCAAAGATGCCGGTGACCTTTAAAAGGAATCATTTTGCAAATGACACTTATCTGTTTGATTAGAGACTTGGGAAGATTGAGGCCACTCTCCTGCATAGATATGACAGTCCGCGCCGAGTGCATTAATATACCCCGGAGTCTGGACGATGAGGTCATCTGTTATCCAACAACAGTGACTTTTTATCGAAACTTCTCACATAAGAGCAAGGATGTAACTGGCTTGTTGACCCGAACAAAAGTCTGAAAATGCAAAACGGTGGAGGAAAGCCCGCGCTAAAGTGTCCTTGAGCAAAACACAGAAGCTCCAACGGCTTTAAAGAACCATGAATTAGAATTTCTAAAATGCCTCAAAACATAAATAAGCTCGGTTATACACAGAGCTGCCACGATGACATCAGCCAGGTATTAGCATGTTAAAGAACATTATGAAGATTATACTGATAATCTGCAGCTATAAAAACACCACGATGATGAAGAGGGCTTTAATTCTTTTTACCGAGGCTATGTGATAACAGCGTGTTTAAAGCTGAGAACGGCATTGAAGTTCTCCTTTGAAAACAGGAGAGTGGAGTGAGTGGAGGGTGGGGGGTGTGTGTGTGAATAATTGATAGTGGCTGAGAGCGATATGAGTTTAGTTAATGTGCCCAGCAGCACAGGCTAAGAGATGAGCTGTTAGCTATTCCACCTCAGGCCTAAAACTCAGGCAGTGGAAAGAGTTGGATTAGAGGTCGCCACTGAGTCATCCGTCTTTGGATTTTTGCGTCGCGCCATTTACTCCATCTTATCGGCTGGTGGGCGCGTGTGTCGTCTTAATTTGCATGCGTTTGGTTGTGTGTGTGTGTGTTTGGAAGCGTCTGCACAGCTGTATCTCCCCCGGTGGCAGTGTTGCTGCGGCCCTCGGGTTTCTGTCTCTGACTGGTAATGGAGTGCTCCTGTCAGCCTCCCCACATGCCGCTCCATAAGGACGCTCCGCTCTGAGTTCTGTGCACACGTGCAAATGTTAGCTTATGCTGATTTCGAAACTGAGCACTGCTCAGCAAGCCCGCTCGACAGTCAGGCTCTCATTCGGTGCCACATTTCAGGCTAAATCTCCACATGTGCTCTGCTGTGTCTCCACATTACGTTCAGGCACCGGCCCGACCGATGCTTGTGGAGTTTCCTCTCTATGCGGCCGTGCGGAGGACTTTGGATTGCTGGGATGAAGGTCTGTTTATATGTGTGGTTTCTGGAGTGGGTCTGCCTTTGTTCCACCAGCGGTAACAGATAATGAAATGGAAAATGTGCAAGAATGATTATCACGGCACTCAGCGTGTAGCTCCGAAAAGATGCACAAGGGATGGGGTCACCAGGGATCACTTGGTCAAACCTGTGGCGACACTTTTTCAGACTGAAACACGTGATGCCTGGAATCCAAAATCTCAATCCTCCCTAACTAGAACAGATTTGGGTCCTGATGCCAAAGAAGCTTAAAGTGGGTTTAGCTCTGAAAAAGTCGGCCCTCATTTAGCTAAGTTAACAGGAAACACTGACACCATCTCCCAAGTGTCTCTGTACAATAACTGACAGCATCTCCCAGGTGCCCACGCTTTAGGAAGCAGAGGACGCTCTTCTCCATCCTCTTCTTCCATCCTCCTGATTTTCCAGACATTCTCTTCCTCCTGCTGTCACATTTGGTACAGATGGTTAGGCTCTATGGAGCAGCCTGTCAGTTTCCGTTTGGCCGCTTCAATGTGACAGCGGCTCTGATGGCTCATGAAGGGTCCCTGACGTCCCCAGCACATTCCTCAAAGAGGTTCGCATGCGCGCTTCTCACCCTGCCGAAGGAAGGAAAGGAAGATCCCGGAGACCACCCAAAAGCCTGGCAGTGGAGGAACGGAGGGAGAAACTGGGGAGTTTAGATGTAGAAGTGTTAGCTGAAAGATGGTGGGGCATCAGTGGGAGGAGTCAGGAGGACATGGGGGGGATAGAGGAGCAGAGGTCTTCTGGCATGACTGATTGCAGATGTGCTGCAGGTAGAGGAAGACGTGAACAGCTGATCGTGGCTGGTGCTGAACAGACTCCAGGTGGTCCACCTGATGCACCTCATCTTCCAAAGCCTGAGCTCTTCCAAGCCCCCGAGACAGTGCAGGGTGAGGAGGAAGAGGAATGAAAGGTCCCTGTGATGGCCTTCACATCCATGTGGATGACTGACGTTATCAGAGGGTTGTGAGGAGGAACAGGAGCCAGTCACAATTCCATCAGCACCTGCTGGTGAGGCTCCAGTTGAGGCTCCAGTTGCATAGAGAAAATATGCGATCAGTTATTGGCCCATAATGAAGTTCTGAGTTTCTAATGATCACTGACACTTCACGTTTAGCTTAAAATGATCAGATTATGGTGGGTTTCATTTTCATTAAAATACTTGCGGAGGGAGCAAAAACATCTGCATCAGGCAAACAGGAAGAGGAAGCGATGCCAGATATCTAAAAAAATACAGCACTACTCAAAAATCTGACCTGTGTCCCCCCCATTATTCATAATGATATAAAACAACATGCACGCGTCCACGCTCGCGTATTTAAGCTTTTTCTACCGCCAGGTCACGTGACTACATGCTACATTTTATCTAAATAAGGCAAATAAACATTATCAGTAATATTACACTCGCTGACCCTCAGCTGGTCAAAGTCCTAAAAACAAACCTTAGAGAAGTGACAGAAAAAAAGAATGTGTTTAATAAACGAGTGTAACATGATCTAAAAGGCTGAACTAAGAATGTTTAGAGCGACAGGAGCGACCGGAGGCTCCAGAAGTGACTTCAGGATTGAACCGTTTTCCCTCCGTCACCAGCAGAAACTGTCGCGGCGACTGAGTCCACTGTTCAGCTCCATCCCGGCTCCAGGATCAAGACCACCGTTTGAGGATTCAGGGTGGGAGGAGGAGGAGGAGGAGGTGGGAGGGGGTAGAGGGGGGGGATGCTCCTGTATTGTAGCGCCTCCGGGCAATGCTCCCAGTCAATATATATCTCCACACTCGCTCCTGCGCTCCTGTTTGGAGCAGGACGCGCCGCGGAGGACTGACACTCATCCACTCTCTCTCTCTCTCTCCCTCTCTCACACACACAGACACACGCACACGCGCAAACACACGCTCGTTCGTTCGCCGGGACGGGACGCTCTGCAGGTACCGATGAATATATTCTGTTCTACTTTTTGTTTTTAAGCGGCTGCTGGAACAAAATCGGCATTTGCCGCAAATACAATGATTATATTTCAAATATAAGTAGAGGCCTGTTGAAAAGTGCTGCGCTTGCAAAGCCGGATTAAATATCTTCAAACATGCACATTCATTTAACGACCTTTAAAATACAATTGTGAGTTCGATAGTTTCGTCAAATTAATGAGATTTGTCTAAATCATAAAGTGTAATTTATCCATTCAGATTTAATCTTGAATGGATTTGATTATTTTGTTTACATATAATTATTTTTAAATTCACAATAAAAATCAATTTGACTTGATTTTACTGTGTGGAAATATTGAATCATCTGCATTAAATTAGCTGGATATTTTTGTATCGTAAAGTGAGCAAAGGAAATCATTCGTAATCTCTTTCTTTTTTCCAGAAAACCTAACTCATCGCCTCGGCAACCAGACTACAGGTAAAATATTTACTATAACAGCATGACTTTAAACAGCAAGTTAGCATATATGCTGCAGACAGAGTCCTTCTGATTGGCTGCCAGTGGTGCCTTTGCTGTTGCCTGTAAGTTATCGATGGACCTCCTGAATTCCAACAATAAATATTAAAGCGGTCGGTTTGTTTTCAGCCATAAAAGCTTAAAACAAGGCCTCAGGGTTTGAATATGGGGCAACTAGGGGGGAGCAAAGTGTCTGTATAGCGGTGAGGGGATAACAGTGGCCAGGAGAGGGAAAAAACCTACTGTAAAAATGATTTTTATTGATTGGGCCATAGCAGCAGCTGTTAGGCTCCATTATGAGCTCAAAGCCCAGATCAGAGCCTGGAGGTGCCTACGGGAGCCAATCAAATGGTCAGCCAGGAAACAAGGCAGCTCTTGGGGGTCCAGTTGGCAGATCGGATGGCGATAGCCTGCTACCCTGTTAGTCTTTGAACGTAAGCCATCGCGCTGCTGCTTTTCCATCGATGAGGCCGTCTAATCGCTCAGGATAGCCAAGCATTTATCACCCCTCTTTGTTCCAACATCCCCCATTTCAGTCAAGTGTGACAGTGAAAAAAGTTTTATTCCACTTTGGTTTGGACCCTGAACGTCACAGACTTTCATCAGTGAGGGGCCCTGAGGGTAGTGACAAAATAAAAGCCTCAAAGCAGAGGCTTTTAAATTGGGGAGTGCGCTTCTCCTTCACATCTTCTTCCACTGCAGGGTTCCCCCAACGGCCTGGCTTAAAGTAGCAAAACATCACAAGCTTCTGTGATTTAATAGATGAAAAGAGCATTTATTTTAGGGCATTTGCGTTGATTTTAGGGAATTAGAGAAGAGATGAAAATGAATTAACTTATAGAGCGATGAAGAGGAACGGGGCATCATTTGATTCAGGGAAAAGATATAGAACATCACGTAGCATCACTCATTTCTTCCTTATCATAATTCACTCTCTCAGAGATGAGATGGAGGGCAGAACAGCTGAACTTAGGCACAGGCCTTGACCCATATCCCAGATCAGGCGCTAATGATGCCCTATAGGCACGACGCCAGTCTCTCATTAAGAGCCAGGCCTCGAACCCCGAACTCAGCCCGGCTGCTTTCTGCCCTCAGCCGGCCTCCGAGGGTCCGGCCCCTAAACTCCATTGAGGGTCCCGCTGCACAGGTGCAGTCGCATTTTCCCGCCAGCCTGGCCGCGCTGGCGGCCGACGCTGCAGTGGAACTAATGAGCAGTGGCAGGTACATTGAGAGCAGACCAGCCCGGGACCCCCTGCAGTCACGTTAGAGGCAGCACTCAGTTCAGGCAGACAACAAATGTGCTCTGATCCACATATGTGCATAATGATACTGTTAATTCTCCCCTCCGGTGCCTACAGAACTTTATTCTGTAAACTTTTCTTCATCTTTTGTGCTCCATCCTGGTGTGTCTGGTTCATCTTTCCCCTGATTTGTTCTGCTTGTGCACCTCCAGATCTTCGTCCGGTCACCAAATTCACTGCCGAGTGAAATGAATCCCGGCACAAAGAGCCACTCTTGAGCTGAAATCGACTGTTTGACGCGCCGGATCTCATCCCTTCAATCATGTCCAAGGACGATACGTGTAAAGTGACATCTGCCAGCAAGCACAAGGAGCGCAAGCCCAAGAAGCCTCACTACATCCCCCGACCGTGGGGGAAACCCTACAACTACAAATGCTTCCAGTGTCCCTTCACCTGCATGGAGAAGTCTCACCTGTACAACCACATGAAGTACAGCCTGTGCAAGAACTCGCTTTCTCTGCTCATCGAGTCGGACTGGCCGTATAAAAAAGGAAACCTTCTGCATCCGGAGCAGCTGCGACCTTTTCAGCCGGCCCACGGCCTCCGTGTTGTGGGGAGAGACGGGCTGGAACAGCTGACCGGCACCGAGGAGAGACAGAAGCTGCAGCAGGTCGCAGAAGAGGAAGGAGAGCAGAAGGGACAGGGCCTGGAGGATGAGGAAGAGGCAGGTGGAGGAGAAGGAGCGGAGGTCCCTGGGCTGACGAAGGAGAGCCCTGGTCTCACCAGTGGAGACAAAGCAGAAAACCCGATGAAGAAGGCCAAACCGCTGGAGTCTGAGCTCCTGGTGGCGGACATGCTGTCTCTGGAGGATCAGCTTCTGCAAGCACGATCGGTTGAGGTCGAAGCTCAGCTCAAACACTACAAGACATGTCTGACAGCACCCAGCGTGCTGTCGGAACAGTGGCGGTTGTTAAACTCCAGCCACAAAAAGGCCAAAAATGAGGGCGCCCAGTCCCGAGTGAGCGGTTCGATTCCCTGCTACCCTCCCCCGCCAGGCCTGATGGACTACCAGGACCAAGCCGGACTCAACCTGTCAATGCTTGGGGTGGGCTACCCCGTCGGCGCCAGTCTGTTCTCCTACATGAATTCTACCATTCCCGCGGCCACCGCTGGTGTCGCGGCACAGTCCCAGATCACCCAGTTTCCCTTCCTGGCATCGGCCGCCCAGCTGATGCACCCGGCCTCCAGCTCCCATCCCGACAGAGCCCTCATCCCCCCACGCCTCTACTACCCCTTCATGTGCGAGCATACGTTCAGACCAGCCTCTGGCCAGAGCGACGCCGGCAAAGCACTGAAAACGTCCCAGAACAGCCTCGAAGTAAATTCCCTCTCTGGTTTCCAGCCCAAAGTGAATTTGTGGAAAGTGCCTGCTTTGCGACCCGGAGCTGCTGTGGTGTCGCCTGGCGGCTGGGCGTCACCTCAGAGAGACTCCCCCGACCAGGGCTACAGGGTGGAGGCTAAGCTGCACGCTATCGCAAAGGAAGGTAAAGCAAGTTGGGGCCTCAAGAGGTCAGGCGCCCTGCTGGGGATGCACGAGGCCCCTGTGGAGAAGAAGCAGGCTGTGAGTTTAACTTTGGACCTTCTGAAAAACATTCAGAGCGTATCAACACTTAACATGGCGGCAGACAAGCTTCTCTACCACGACAGGTAAAGACAGTTTCAACATGAGAAAGGTTTTATTGTTTAAATGTGCATAAGGAAAATATTGAATGTGTGTATTTTGGTTACTATATATATAAAAAGGTGAATTACTATTTCCTCTCACCCTCAGTCTGAAGGACCCTCATCTTCAGGCACGACCCAGCGAACTGTGGTACAACGACCGAGTCCCCAGCCCCAACAGTGAGACGTCGTCCCTCTCTGCCTGCGGGGGTCCCAACAGCCGAGAATCGGCTCCAGAGGCAGTTGGGGAGGGGGCCTCAGAGTCCGTGGCTGCTCTCCTCTCTGACCTCTCAAAGGCCTTGCAGGAGTACCAGGACGCTGAACGCAAAATCTCCCACCTGGAGAAGGAAGACCTTCCAGCCCAGAGGCACCTGTGGGAGCACCTGAGCAAAATCCGCAGTGAGCTCTCCCACATCCACCAGGCGCTGGAACGTACAGGGCGCAGCAGCGACGGCCCCCTCGACCTGTCAGTGAAGAGGGGCTCCTCAGATCCGGGAGGTGACCTCGGCATGACAGAGGTAGGAGGCCTGAAAGACAACAGCGCAGAGACGGATGAAGAGGAAGAGGAGGAGTTACTGGAGGAAAAAAGGGAGGATGAGGAGAGGGCCATGAGGACGTCGTTGGAGAGCCGCAAGCAGTCGCTCGACATGCTGATCAAGATGAGCCAGGTGGGGAACGCAGAGCTTCTCACCCCCGGTGGTCCCAGCACCAGAAGCGGTTCTGCGGAGGCTCTGTGGCCCAACAGGACCACCAAATGTGAGGCAGACTCCAGCGTGCTGCTCTGCCCGGACGGACGCTCCATGGTGTTCACAGACATCCCCTCCTCTGTCAAAAACGCCAAGAGACCCCCTTCCATCCAGCGACTGGAGGTCCAGTGTCCCGCGAGCCCGTAAACAAGAGGAGGAAACCACGTGACTCATCACAAACATGTGTCTGACTGCACCAAAACACATTTTGCACCCTGGAAAACCCACAGAGACTGAAAAGGTTTCAGAAACGGCCCTCAGATATTGATTGCTGCAGACATATTCCCATTAAACTGTAACATCGGCACAAATGGTATTGACAATCTTTTATCTGATCCTGTATATATAAATCATGTAAGTAAAATGGTTTTTATAAGATGTCCTGTTTGACTGCACTTCATGATGAATTGTATTATAAATGCTGTTATTTGTTTCAATAAAAAAGTAAAAACTACGTTTATACAAGTGAAAGAATGAAATTCTGAAAATGGATCAGTGACAAAACTGATTTTTGTGAGGTGGTTTATTTCAACTCAATCAGTTAAAGAATATTTATAAGGAAAACCGTTCAAATAATTCTAATTTATTTACATTTTTAAATGATTTTAAATAATTTTGTTTTAAAACAATTTGGTTGGTTTTTAGATTAAATTTTTTGTTGAGAACCAAACGTGCTGATAGTGACCTCAACAAGATATTTAAGATTATTCCAGCAGGTAAAAATAAAGAACGTTTCACTGCTCACCCGGCGCACCAGCCCCCCCTGCTGGCCACTCTTCATATCACATGTTCTGTTACATGTAGCTGTGGAGCTACTCTCACTTTCATTATATCGATACACTAAATGGCACAAAATTCCAAGACAGAATAATTTTGGATGATATTGGGCTTCGGTCAGTTAGGTACCAACGCATCATTAATCCTTCATTAATGGCGACAGTAGCACCTTTTGGTCTTTTGATGTCAGGCTGATCCAAAGGTCACAGACCACCACCGGGGTCACCTGTAATTCTGCTTACAGTTTTATAAGGTCAAGGCCTCGAGCACCTCAGACTGACCACAGGACCCCCGTCCCCCCAGGCCTGGCACTTCTGAGGCAAAGGTTAGCTGCCACAACCAGAGGAGGCCGCCGGAGATATTCACCCTGCAGGGCTCAAAATGACGGTTCAGACCACGGAAGGAACGCGGGCGGTCCAGAGAACCGCGGCCATTCTGACACACTCCGTAGAAACGCCAGGTTAATAGCGCCCCCACGTGGACATAATATATTCAAACTCGACGTGTTTGCGTCTGTAATTCATTTGTTTTGACGCTTAAAACGTTTAAAATGTCGCAAACTGGCTAAACACGGGTAAATAATGAACCTTTAATGGACAACCGAGCAACATTACAATTTCAATTAAAGTATGCCAACATTTCCAAACACTTCATTTATTCGACGTGATACATTCAAATGAAAATAAAAAATATTCATACATTTCATATAGAGCTAGTGAGCAAAGTACGAGTTTAAAATAAAACACAGAAGTTTTCCGTATGGCATATATATGTACACAAGGCGTGGTTTGAATACTATACAGTGTGTATCCATAGCTGCACAGGTTTCATGTTGTTAAATATTCTTCACTCAGTTGAGGCACGACTAGATTCAGTGAGAGGTCAGGGAACGGGGCCAAGTGCTTCAAGACTGCCGCTTACAGTAAAACGTTTCATCACCTAAACTCGCAAAGCAAAGCTTATTAGTGTGAGTTCCCACTAAAGCATAAAATGAGGCAACATTCTGCAATTCTGGCATGCAAACTTCTAAATATTGAGATGAAATGTCTCACACCAAGTCAAAACTGAGCAAACAAATATTTCAGAATATAAGGATCTTTAAAACAACACTCTAGCATCACCAACAAAGTCACAAATGTTTACTAAATATCGAAAAAAGCCGGGAAGTTTGGTTGGACTGCAAGAGTTGAATAAACCCATTTGAGTCGGGTAAGAAAAGAAATTAGTCTAGTTCCCTCAAGTAGTCATAAGTGTGCACCCTCCCGTTTTATAAAACTCTCATACACAAGCAAATTAAGCATCACATTAATTTTCCACTATCAAACCATAGTTGTCATACAGCAGATGCCTCAACTAAAAAATTTTAAAAAGTGTATACACACACATACATGTGTGTATACACACACACACGTGTATATGTGTGTATATCCCTCTCTCTCTCCATCCAGTAGTTATGTACAACACGACTGGTGCAACAACAAACACATTACAAATTAATATAGAAACTACAATAATAAAATACAGCAGATAATTCAATTCATATTGGGAAAAAATATATATATACTTTTTTCTTTTCTTTTTTAAATCATACTGTGTATTGCTATCTGTTTTGGCATTGAAGAATAAAACGGCTGTCACGTACCATTTTCAGCTTATATGACACATCTCCACTATGGACAGATTACATATTTTTAAAGAATTCTTACACAGGTTGTATTAAATAAAACATTTCATTTAAAATCATCTGTAGCCTGAAAGCAGCCAGCGCAGGTTTAACAGGAACCTTAATGGGTTTTTAGCTTCAGAGTCTGAGAGCAGCAGTGCTGCAGCAATCCAGTCACCAAGCAAAGCCGCGGAGGAGAAACTGATTCTTCGGGTTCAGATCTTTTTGGAATCTTTTGCCTCAAATAGTTTCATGCGCTCCTGCACAGTCAGTCCCTCCTTCAGGCTCTGTTGAAGAGAAGACATGGGGTTTATTTGAGAGGTTATTCCACAACACAGAGGACACAGCAGCTTCTGGTTAGATGACTCTAACCCTTCAGACCCACGATCATCTCCAACATACACAGCTGGGAAAACGTGTTTGCCTCCTTCCACATTTATTTATTTTTTGTTTACCTATTTGTCACACTTACGAGACAAAGTTCAATACAAACTGCAAATTCTGGGTATAACTTTTATCTAGAGAAAAAAAAAATCCAACCATATATGTGAAAATAAATGAAGCAAACCACTTCTTGTGCCACCCTCTGGAGCCATAGTTGCAGTCAAATGTATGGAACAACTGTGCCACTCTTCTTCAGAGTTGTTTGAACTCATGGCATGAACTGCTTGTTTGAGGTTTTTTCCTTATGAAAGAAAGGCCTCCATTAAAACCTGCATTTTGTGTTGACTCGAGATATTTGTCACTAAAAGTTATGTGATGAAATAACATGTCGGTGCGCCAAAAACTCAACAAAAAAGGAGTAAGGGGTGAAAACTTTTCCCCAGCCCTGTAGGTCAGGTCTTAATGGGTTAATGTGAATGCAGGATGAGGTTATGATGGATACAGTCATGCCACACACGTGCACACAGAAACACAAAATGGAGGATGAACGTCAGAGATGTTAACATGTTAATAATAGTCTGTGATTTGACACATGCTCAGATACTTTTAACAGTTTAAGTGCTGTAAATGTGAAGTACAGGAATAAATGTTATTTTGCTATTAAATATGACCAGGCTGAAAACGATAAATAAAGATTGTAGCTTCTATATAAGTTCTTTCCAGAGGCTTCCAAACACTGCTGGCGCCCGTCATATTCAATGGACTCAGTCTTCGGCAGGGATCATGCAAGAGTAGCGGGGCCGTGCTGCGTTCTACATCATGCTATACCTACAGCACAGCGCGGGGCAGAGGTTGGGGGGAGAGTCATCCCCACCATGAGGGGGTCAGCTATCCCAGGACACCTGTTCAGTGACAGACTGACGGACAAGACAGACACATGACAACCCTCCAGCACTTGGCTGAAAACATCCTGACTGACAAACCGAGGAAGAATTACGCAAGAATGTGGCAGCTCGACAACAATGAGGCTTTACAGCAGACATGACCGTAAACACAGAATGATGAATTGCTGCGTCTGGACAAAAGGCTAGCTTAACACTCACCTTTGACCTTACGCCTCGGGACTGCTTGGACTGCTTCTTCATGAAATCTGGATTACTCTTTGATTTCATGATATCTGGAGACAAAATGGGAGGGGTTTAATTGCTGATGCAGCATCGCAGGATGTCAGATGAAGACCCACTGTGGTCAGTGTCGTTTTGAAGTTGATTTAATTACCATATCCTGATGTGACCGTTTGATCTAACGTCTTCTCGCCCAATGCTTCTGTGGCAATTAGCAGTTTCTCCTTCAGTTTGCTGATGTCACAGTCAGCCTTTGCTTTCACAATGCTAAGCTCCGTATAGATGTCTTTATATTTGTCTGTGGCATATTTCTTGTCCTGTGGACATGAAATAATATCATGTTTAGGTTTTATTAATTAATTTTCCTTCAACAAAGGAGAAATGATGTAAGCTAACCCTTAAAGCAGACTGCAGTTCATCCTTTAAAGAGTGGATTTCCTGTTTAAGATATTGGATCTCGGATTCCTTAATGCGAAGCAATACCTACAAAATGGGAAAAAAATTATGATTTACAAAAAGTCAATTCATGTTGGAGCGCATATCTGTGGTTTCAAGCAGACCTCCAGTTCATACACATCTTTGCCCTGGGTAAGTGGCGACAGTGCCGTTTCACCACTGAAACAGGAGCGCATCCGGCTGATTTCTGCAGTCAGTCGGTTATTTAACTCCTATTGGAAACATCAGTTTCAACACACGGAAAGAACTGGCCTTGTACACACCTGTATGTGTGTGTGTGTGTGTGTGTGTGTGTGTGTGTGTGTGTTCAGACCTGGTTGTGAGCGTTCAGCTCCTGGTTTTCTCTCTGACACTGCCTGAGGGCCTGGCGCTCAGCCTCCAGTGCCTGGGCCAGGTGAGCGTTCTCCAGGCATTTCTGAGAGTACTGCTCTGACAGCACCTCCAGTTCCCTCTGGATGGACCGCAGCTCCTCCCTGCAGTGTCACAAAAGCAAAATCTGGGATTTTCACAAACACAATTGCATTTTTCCAAGCCAAACAGTGGCAGAACAAGATGCAACAGAGGGGTTTTCCCTACAGCAGCACAGGTATTACTTCTGGATCACTCGTCTGATTTAATAAGTGGAATATTTTTATAAACGTACTCATATTGTAAGCGAAGTTCATCGATATCAGAGTTCAGTCCGGTCAGTTGGGAACGATGGGTCTTCTCCATTTCCTCCTTGTGTGCGTTCTTCATAGCCTCAATAGCTGCATTAAAGACACATCAACAACAATTAAAAGCCACAAATCCCTGAATTATGTAGAGCTCTTCTGAGCAGCTCAATTCACCAGCAATGGTGGCGGCAGTCTCTTCAGCCAATAGCCTCTCTCGCTCCTCCATGAGCTTGGAAATCTCCCTCTGGTGTTGTCTCTGGAGATCTTGGATGACCTTCTGATGCGTTTCTTCCATTGCAGCAAACCCCCGTTCGCATGTGGCCTACGAGAATAAAAAGTCCACGGTGCATCACGACAGCATTGCAGCAAGTTTTATTGACGATCCTTAGATGAGTGCGGTATCTATCGATGGCTAACTAGGCTACACAGGGTGTCATGCAAGTTCAGTGTCATAAAGGCATGCAAATGTATAGGATTTAAAGCCGGGACGTTAGTAAGAGAGGTTATTAACAGAGTGCAGTATTTAGAACTGAACGTGGGAAATGGCATGTCCATAGGTGCCGAGAATGACTGCAATAGTAAAAATGAATGAAACTGGAGTGGAGCTAAATCTGAGACTGTAAAGGGACACACACCATTTCCCAACGCTAACTCTCCAGTGTATATTAGTACTTTTATAGACTATTTCTCTATTTCCCCCTGTTACTCCCTTGTTACATGAGTCCACTAATGGAAAATGAAAGAGCAAAAACCTTAAGACTTTCAAAGTCTCTCTGGTATTTCTCTCTCAGGCTGGCCACATCTCCTTCTAGATGCTTGTTCTCCAGTTCATCCTTCATTGAGTTCATCTGAGTCTCCAGCTCCTGGATCCGATCTTTCAGAACCACCATGGAATCCACCTCTGACAGCTCCTGTGAAGTCTTCTCCTCTCTTTGCTGTTCTGCTTCCATTGGAGAGGCAGCTTCATCAGAATGAGGTGAAGGAGAACCTCTGGAATGTCTTTTCTCCTGCTGGTACTCCCGGACAACTTGAATGTTTTCTATATACTGGGAATGTAGCTTTTCCAGCTCCTCTTTGTGGATCTTCTGGAGCTCACAGATCCTCTGTTCAAACTGCTCCTCTAGATTCCTCAGGTGACTCTCATGTTGCTCTTCCATGGTATCCATGTCTACCATCAGGACTTCAAGCTTCCTCTGACTGTCAGATGTGGTCTCCATGAGGGCCAGCTCCATTGATGCCCGCCTTTTGTCTGCTAGTCGTAGCTCCTGCTCGTGCTCCAGCTTGAGCTCCCCGGTCTCTTTCTGGAAGCGCTTCTCCAGGAGAGCCAGTTGCTCCTGCTGCTGAGAGAGCTGGTTCACTCGCTTGCCGATCTCAACTTTCAGTGTTTGGTTCTCCTTCTGAAGGGTGCCCATAGTTTGTTTGAAGTTCAGCCGCTCCTCTTGCAGGGATGCTTCATATTTCTCCTGGATTGAGCCGATGTTGCGCGCATGCTGCTGGACAAGGGCATCCATGTCCTCACCTGTCTTTTTACACCAGCTCAGCTCTTGCTCATGCATGACCCGTAACCTGCATGCCACGTAAGCCACTTGAGCCTGAATGAGAGCTTCTTGCATACAAAGAGAGGTGCTTGTGAAATTATATGGAGTTTGGTGCCTCAGAAGCAAAGAGACCATTTCAGCCAGTTCAGGGTGGTCCCCTCCACTTTCTATGTCTTCAGCAAACTTGTGTAGAATGATCGCTTGCCTTTGAAGCTCATTGGCCAAGTTCCCATGTGCATCCTGGAGGGATTCAGTAGAGTCGGAAACAAAAGGGGGCATTTCTCCAGACAAGTGTCTGTCTACAATTTCCTCTGCCAACTCTCTGGCCTCCATCTTTTCAATCTGCTCCATGTAGGGAGCGAGTTCAGGAGGATGAATGTCAGCTAATTTCTGTTTACCAAAACCAAACCTATGCTTGACTTCCTTTATTACATTAGTCAAATCAGGCCTTTTCGAGGCTTCAATAATCATCTTCAGAGCCACTTCCCTTTGATGTAGATTTTCCCGGGCTTCAGCTAACTCCCTCCTCAGCATCTTGAACTTCTCTTCATAGGAATGTTTGAGGTTTTGAATAGAGTACACTAATTCTGCTTTGATAAAGGTGCTGAAAATAACAGCAGAATCAACATCTACATCTACTGGAACACAACCCTCTTTGGATTTAGCAACACCACCCCCTGCACTCTCCATGTCTTTCCAGAGAGAACTCTCCAACATTAACTTCCTGGTCAGGACATCGGCATAGACTACAGCCAAGCAGTCTTTGTCACTCTTTGTAATTTTTTGTATTTCTTCCCATATTTCTGCAAGACCCTGTAGAAGGTTCGGTTTCGAAGTCTGCAATAACAAAGCAATCTTATTCAACACTACAGCCTCAAAGGATAAAGTTTTGGCTAGAAGGTGCACTGCTTCTTTTGGTGCCTGCCTGGTTTCGCTGGGAATGGGGGACAGCTCTTCCAGTGTCTTCTGCCCCTGTCTGATGTGCTGTGATGCAATCAGCAAATCACTCTCTACCTCTGACAAAGACTGCAGCTGTGAGTCAGTAGAATCACATGACCCACTGAGAATAATCCTGACTTTCTCTCGACTGTTCTCTACACATAATAGAGCGTTGGTGTAATGCTTGCTGACAGAACTAGCCAACAATCCACTGCTGCAAACAGAGTCTTTATTAGCTATAGGTTTGCCTTCTGTCACCTTTAGATCAATTTTGGAAATCTGTTCCATTTGGGCAGATCGTTGTACTTCTAGATTCTGTGTGAGGTTCCTTAATTTGTCCTCAGTGGCCAGCAGTTTAGACTCCAGAGCATGAATGATGGAGATGAACTTCTCTGGATCACTACTGTGAGGAACTGTGGTTCCCTCAGTTAGCACAACACCTTCGCTTACACACTGATTAATGTTTTGTTTTGTCTCTGCAACGGTACTTCTCAAGTCGCTGGTGTCCATGTTTTCTATGTTCATATATTTTTGACACTGAATATTAGAAAACCGAATCCTTGGTCTCCTTGCAGTGGACTCTTTATCATCTGGTGAACTATTGTCCCCTTCTTTAATGCTCTGTTCTGGGGTTTGATGCCTTTCTAAGCGGAAATCAGCATAGTCTAACTGCAGGGCACTGAGATGTTGCTCTAGCTCTGCTATGCGATCCTCAGCAGCTGCAAGCTTGGCCTGCAGATCCTTTTCAGCACTACAGGGTTCAACTCTATCTAAGAGGTTCTGACTCATTTGGCAAAGAAGCTCCTCCTTCGCTTGCAGCTTCTGCTCAGTTTCCTCTAGGCTGCTGCCAAGTACAGACAGCTTTAAAAGGGCCTCTTTCAAATCCTCCTCTTTACGCTCTACCAGTCTCTCGTACATCTCCTTCGTTTGTCTGATATCTTCTTCTTTTTCTCTAAGAAACAGGCTCATTTTCTGAAACTCTTGAGTCGCTCTCACATAGGAATGCTCTAAGGTGTTGTAATCAGCCTCCTCCGTGTCCAAACGATTGCGGAGCTTATTTACCTCACGGTCTGCTTCTGCAATCTGGTTAAGTAATTCCTGACACCGACAAGTGAGCTGACCTTTCTCTTCTTCTAGCCTACGCACATTCTCCTTTAGAGACTCAACCATATCTGTCTTCTGGGCCAGCTCCCCTTGCAACTTCTGCATTTCCTCCCAGCATTCTTTCCTACCCGAAGCCTGCTTGCCTCGTAACAGGGCCTCTACCTGCTGTTCAGCTTCAACTACTCTGTTTTGCAGCTCTTTCTGTGCAGTTTCAGCTTCAGTTAATCTTTTACATAGATTCTGTTTTTCCTTGAGATGATTCTCTTGTAGGGTCTGCTGTTGGCTCTTGAGGCGCTCCTCCTTTAGTACCTGACCTTCCTCAGTAGCATTAAGCCGAGCAGTCACTTCCTGCAGCCTCTCCTGCAGTCTCTGTATTTCTCTCATGTGGTCTCGCTGTAAGGCTTGTTGGCGTTCCAGGTGTCTAAGAGCCTGGTTCCGCTCCAGGAGGCTGGCCTCGACTTCACGTAGTCTATCTTCACTCTCCTTGAGTTGAGCTCGTAGAGTGGTCTCACTGCGGCCATGTTCTTCCTCTTGTTCTTTTGAACGCTCTTGTTCTAGCTTGAGCTCATTGCGCATTCTGCCTACAGCCTCTTCACTGGCCAAGATCTCAGCCATTGCAGATGTTAACTTATCCTGCAGAGCCTGAATATCAGTCTCATGACGGTCTACAGCGTCTTGGGCTTCAGTGTAGCTCCTTTTAAGTGCCCGAATCTGCTGCTGAGCAACGTCCTGTTTGCGCTTTTGGGCCACCAACTCACTCTGCAAGTCTTCATTAAGGGCATGCAATTGCTGCCATGGCACTCTGTGCGGTGAGGACGGATGAGGAGTGGCACTCTTGAAAAAGATTGAGACAGTTTCATTAATGACATCACCTTACTTACTGACTGCTTACAGAGAGCCACATCTCAGGGTTACAGGAAAGGTTTTCCAGTTCCAACCTGACTTTTTCTAAAGCTTTCCCATGTTAAGCTTCCACTGTGCTTTTTCACAAAGTCTCCAATTAAAACCCCAAAACAACTGAACAATAAAAAAAAAGATGCCCAGAAAAGTGAATAACTAAATTTGAGGCAAATATAATGAAATATTCAGTTTGCCAAATGGGAGAAAAAAAAAAGAAATGACTTTGTTTACAACTAAAACACCAAACAGCATGCAGAAAAGACACACAAACAAAAACACACAAGAGAAAAAGCACAGCATAAGGCCTCTTAAACATATTTCTTACCTTAAAAGTTTCAGATCAAATCAATTTTCCCAAGAGATGTGAAACTCCGTACAAACAGTTAGTGAAAACTCATGCTAAGAAACACCACAACCATGCATGTCAGTTTCAGAAAAGCACCCACACCCGTTAGTAGAATTTGTAAGTTACAGGAGCCAAATATACTGTCTAAGTGGTACAAATACAATGAAATAAATCTAGTGTAATACAGTATACTGATCAATCAATGAGGTTGAAAAACACGATATCCTCATATTCTTTATGCTGATTTTTTTTGCAAATTACCTGTAAGGTAAATTAAAATGACATACTGGCCCTCAGAGGTGGGTGTAAGTGCAATACCTGTAATACATAGCCTTCTCTGGCATTCTGTTCCCTTCCTAAAGCATTTTCCAACTGCTCTTTCAAAACATTGTTTTCCTTCTGTAGTCTTTCCAGTTCTTTCTGCTTTTGCCCCAACTGCACAAAGAAATAAAATTAATTATTGAAGAAATTAGAAATTAAATGAGCACATTTTGACATGATGAAGAAATATATACAGTTGTGCTGGAAAGTCACTCCTACGTTAAATGTATGTTAAAAAAAAAGAGTTTGCTGTTTGGCAAACGAACAGCTTAATTAGGTAAGAGTTGGGTTTTATAATTGATGTCACTTTCCTGACAGTTATGATTGCAACGTGTTTCTCCACATTTTGCAAAACCCACCTCTTTGTCAAGCAGTGCAGCGAGCTCATGTGCAGGTAGTCTGTCAGAGGTTCCTAAAGCTGTGTTGATGGGCACTTGCTTCTCTTCCCTTAATGGGGTTGTCTCCACTTGGTGCCACCTCTGCTCAATCTCTTCTTGAACACCTGAGGAGCCAAGATCCTTTTGATCATCAGTACAAGGATGCACTGCAGCAGAATGGTCCACCTCCATTCTTCCTCGCTCTGGACATTCAGGTGTCTCTGGTGGAACCGGTGCTGCAAAGTTCAGTGTTGAAGTCATTGTGACGGTAACATTATTTGGCGTATGTGAAGTGCTGGGTGTGCTCTGTGGAGAGATGCTCCTCCAAGCATTTTCTTTTTCAGCCACTTCTTTCATAGGTGGGGGAGCACCTGGCGCACAAGAGGTTGGAATGGAGGATGCAGAGACAGGAGAAGATGCTAATGAAGAAGGGGAGGAGGAGGGAGAGCAATAGGAAGAAGCTGTTGAGAGTGATGAGCTGAGATCAATCGTTTCTGATCGTTCCCTCCCAGGTTTTTCAGTCGGCTCCATTTTAAACTCAGACCAATCGAATGTCTTGGAGCGGCCCTCTCGTCTGCGCTCACGGACTCGGCTTTTTCGGGGCTCAGAGGCAGGGACAGAGGTGCTGCTGCCAGTGGACTGTCTGTGACTATCAGGAATGGGGCTTGGCTCGGAGGTCGTCATTGGCTCTAATGTAACGTTTGCCTTCTCCGGAAGGGATCTAAATGAACAAAATCACAAAGACACAAGTTGTAAGATAAACACAGATATGAATTTTTCTTTGCTAAAGCTACATTACATAAAGCGTTGCATGAGATAAAGCAGACAGGTCAAAGAGCACCACCAACCCAATGCGTTCATCTAAAAGCAGCTTCAAAATGAACAAATCTGTAGTAAATGTTTTGTGTTATGTTGTGCATGTGTGGGTGGGGGGGAGGGGGGAACCTCCATTAAAAAGTGACCAATAATAAAATCTATTTTGAGTAGGGGTGTCAGCAAGTGGAATGCAAGGAGAGACAGAAATGAAGAATGAGAAATAGGTGTCTGAGTCACATCTATGCAGAAATACCAAAAATATCACACACTGCCTTGAAGAGAACTGATGACAAGAGAGGTGGCTTAAGGGCTGCGACGCACTAAACATAGGTTAAAGCATGTATAATTGCACATGGGAGTCATCTGAAAAGAACTATTAAACTGGAGGTCCCGATATCATGTTATAACCACCTTAGTCTTGTCACATTTTTAACTGTTATTAATTGGACTTTTAAAGCCTGTTCTGTTGGTGGGGGTAGGGACGTTGGGTGTGGGGGGTGTTATAGATACTAGTGTGGTGATGTTATTGCAGTGTGTGTCACTACAGAGGCACAACTGACAGAGATATTACCCAACAATCACATGACAGAAGGCGAAATGACAAACACGGGGCTGACATAGCTCAGCAATAACATCACTGTTTAAGGAGGGGGAGGTTTTTAAACACACAAGCACTCCAACCTGGGCTTCAGAACGGATAGTTTCAGAGAGATGTTTTTCCTGGAAGCAGGTTGAAAACACCAGTTGATGAAGAAAGAGGAAAAAAAGGAAAGAAAGAGTAAGGAAGAGAGATGGATCTGAGCAAATATGTGAAATCAACTGTGATATCCGTCACTGGATAAACTGTTAATCCTCATTGGGTATTACCGGGTGACATCTGGGGGGATAGTAGGTCGCACATTCTTCATGATGGCCTGAATCCAGTTACGACGGATACCAGAAGTCATGGCTGACAGAGTACATGCACCCTCTTTACACTGAAAACAGAAGGACACGTTATGCCTTTATAATCATGATTCCCAAGACCCAAATCTAATAAATCAGCTGACTGATGAGTACACTGTATGCAATTAATCTAATCTTAGCATATAACAGTGACCCCTGGTGGACATTTGATCATTTGTACAAGGTATAGTAGGGAATGCGCTCTGGCAAGGTGCCAGTTAACTTCTTGAGTGCAGTGAAGGTGCCCTTTAGCAAGGCACCGCTCCCCAATGTTGCCCCCTGAGTGCTCAAGAATGGCTGCCCTCTGCTACTTGCATGTTTATAATGTACCCAATACGCACACTACTGTGTTTGTATGCATGTGCACGTAACTTGCAAGTATAGGTTAGTTGCAAAGAAAAAAATTTATCTATATCCATGCATTTTATATATTTGACAAAGCTTTCTATTTCTGTGTAGATTCTCAATCATCTAGGTCATAGTTATCCAAGACGCAGAACTGAAGAAGCCTTCTGGATAGAAGGCGAAACGTCTTCAAAAGAGAAGAAAAACAGTCCAGTTGACACAGAAAACTACCTTGAGTTTTTATCTTTTATACATTACTTTGTCTGTGATAATGTAGTCAGATAGCTACATGTTCATGTAGTAGTAGTAGACTGTGGTGACATAAACCCAAACATGAATGCACAGTGACATCCAGTCAATAATAAAACCATTGCACGGCATATATCTGTAAATCCAGAAAGAGCCAATCAAGTGCAAAAAGTCTTTAATTTGGACAGAATTAGATATGTTTTTCATATACGGTTTCTAACCATGAGTCCACAGCCACATTTTTAAAACAAGTTTTGTACGAGTTCAGAAAAACATGGCTTAGAGTGATGTAATCCATGTGAGAGTGATTTAGTCATGTGACACCCATCAAAGGTAACAAAGGACTTTTTCAGTCCGATAAATGGTTTAACCTGATACTTAATTGGGTACCACTTGATGACTAAATGCTGTTTTTAGACAAGTGTAGATAATAAGACTCATTTTCACTGATGATAAATGATGCAGAAGAATATGCTGACTACAATTATCACTCACCAGAATTTGGAATCCATAATTCCTCTGAACTGAAAACTCCTTCACATCATAGCATGTGGAAAGATCAATCTCTCCATCCAGTTCTGATGCCTGAGGAAAAAAGACAAAATGACTTTTTCTTTCTAATAATAAAATATCAAATGGTAGTAATGTCAAAAGCTGCCTAATTAACAATCAGAAATTTAAGCTCAAGTAAACAAACAGTACCTCTTCAGCTATCGAGTCTCTGTAGTACTTCAAACTCTGATCTGTCAGGACGAACCAGTGTTTTTTCCACTAGGGAGAGAAAAAACATTTAATTCAACTAGTCTAAAATGACACCATCATCTGATGAGACCAATTTACCATTCCATCTTCATACAGTTTAGTCATCCATCCCTTTTTGAAGTTTAACAGATCTGGCTGCAAATAAAAGAAATTAGATTGACATCAATCTTTTATACAAAAATTAGGAACACACTGAACACACAACCCCACCCAGACTTTCACTACATTTTAAGTACGGTAGATGCGCAGTTACAAACATCAATGATGGCAGTATAATGTAACCTGCATCACCGTTTTTCATTTTGAACATTTGTGTTGCTGCCTCACAGAGAACTCCGAGTCCTGCTTAGTGAACCAAGTTAACTGACAACACTGGACTTTCCCTGTGAAACACAAACTGCTGCACATCGACACCAAGACAACACTTGAGATTCTATAACTATATAGAGCTAAGGCCTGCACAATTTATCAATACCTTTTTGTTGAGCTTCATCAGGTGTGGTGTCACTGTCTGGCAGAGAGTCATTCTGATAACTAACTGCCTTCCCTTCATATGTTGACAGTCTATTTCTTTCTGCTCCTCTCCAGGACATACATACAAATGAGTTTGCTTCTGTGCTAGCTATTTATAATCATCAGTGGCGGCAGCAACACTGGTGTGTGACCGTGTGTCTGCGACCCTGAGCGGGTGGGGTTTGCTGGCAGCTGCAGTTTGGCCAAGAGACCAACCACAGACTGAGTGGATCACCCCCAGCAACACGGTGAGAAGTCCTTAAGAAAACTCCAATAGAGTGGTACAAAGCTTTGGTAATACTGTTTGTTGGATGACATGACGCTGTGGTGCATGACATCATGTACATTCCAAAAGTAACAAACATGAATAGCAATTACACCACATGTACTCACAGTCATCGAAGACTCTGTAACTCTGCGGTCCAGAGACTTGGCTCTTCTTAAACTGGCAAAAGTAGCGTTAGACACATCAGGGACTAAATGGTCTTTTCCTGCATCCAGGGACATCTCCTATAAAAACAAATTCAGAGTTTAACTCTAATTATATAGCACATTGGCTGCTCCCCACATACAGTATAAACACTTTAATCCATAGTTTGAAAAGGTTGAACACACATGCTTGTTAGTCAGATTGCGCCTTTCACTGCGGCCTTGTCGCTGGATCATTGTGGTATCAGCAGAAGGCTCACTGGGGCTGCTGGTGTCCATGTGGTCTGCCTGCTGACCCTCCTCAAATCGCGAAATGATTTGAGAACGCCTAAGAGACACAACAGGAATTCTCACTTATTCCCGGACCACACACAAACAGTATTTATAGCCACACAACAGACTTTAAAATAAATTATGCATCTTGATCATTCTTTAAATAATATACATATATACAATAGCGTACTAAGACAGAAAATACATCTATTTCCCAATAATAGCATCCCCGATTATCCAAGATAGAGCACATAATCACCAAATGCAAAACAACATAATCAATATTACATCAAAGCACCAAATATACCCAAAATGAATGTGCAATATAGCGATAGTTTAAACATTATGGACAACACCACAATTTGGAACTAATATCCAAAAGAAAGTAACCCTGATGCATCAAAAAAATTAGAGCTGTGCTACATGATTATAGATTAGAATATGAGCAGAATGGAAGGTTAAACACACCGCAGAAGTGGCAGCAATGGAAACATCAATGGCATTACCTCAAAGCACGGCACTGTTGTATGTGTAATGTGGATGGACAGTGTGTGGGCCTCCACGAGAAAGGGTGAATAGATCGAGAGAGTATTTAAACCCACAAGCAGAACCAGTATGTATAGAAAATAAGTGTTCCCAGGGTGAACACAGATGAAATGACAGAAAGCAGGAATCAGCAGGGTTCAGCATTGGGACAGGGGCAGAAGGAATGGCTGAGAAAAAGCTCTGAGCAGTGCTGTTCAGGAGTATCTGGAAAAATCCAAACAATAAAACAAACTAGCAAGAGAAAATGATATAGAACAGAAAGTATTTTGTGCACTTACACCTTCAAAATTATTTCAGTTCCACAATTGCTGAGCAAACCTAATTACAAGTGCATCAACAAAGTAGCCACGGGGTGGTGCTAGAAGGTGAGCTGCCAGTTGATGACCTGGCATGCTGCACACATTTAAGCTGCAGCCAGCTACTACTGCTTCGTTAATTATTAGCATACTCACTGTCAAGGGACAAGCATTTTGATTGCCGTTACAATATGTTTGCTCAGCATTTATCTGCCATGTCAGGTGAGTGCAAATGCTTTGAAATATGAAATGTCTCTTGTTTGTTTTTGTTCTGTTTTTTTTTTTTTTTTTTTTTTCAGTGTGCCAACCTTGATACCGTACCTATCCTCTTACCTGCGCTCCTGCCCAAACAGGCGGGCAACTTCTTCCCTGCCAGGACTCCGCGTCCGTGCCCTCAACTCTTGGTGCTTTTTCTCTGGGCGGAAAGCTTCCCGGTAGCTCAGTCTGCGAGCACGCGGCACATCAGACAATGCTGCGTACTCATTGCCAGATCGTCCCACTCTGTTCTCTCCACCACACGTACTACCATTACTTTCTCTACCACCCTCGCAACTGGGTGAAGGTCCGCTGGGTTCAGAGTCCAATGAGCTTTGTGAGGAACTGATGGTGGAGTAACTGGGAGAAACAAGCGTACCTGGAGATGGGAGAGGATCTTGGGAGGATTGATAAGGGGACAGTTGGGGTTCTGACTCAGAGGTATACCTGGGACTGAGTGCTCCTACAGTGGAGGAGGATGCTGAAGAGCACAGAGGCAGATGCTGGGGTGGCTGAGAATGCTGAGCAGGTTGAGAACAGGGTTCCGACTTGGTCTTTTCCAGAGAAAAGTAGCCACTCTCCACTCGTACTTTACGTCCAGTAAATACGGTACTGCCATCTGAAAAAAAGCAATAATAATGTAAAAGCTATGAACACAATTTTGATTGTTAGCTATCTGACCACACAGTTAATCATAAGCTAAGCAACTTTGGGCTACACCCATTCGGTATCCAAACTAAAGTCTAGTTTGTTCGACTAGTGTAAGCACTCTGGGGGCTCAACAGCCTGTGAGACTACTATGTCTGGTATGTGGTTTGGTAATTCTGGTAGTTGAATCATAGCAACTGGACTCTTTGAGTTCCATGAAGACATTTCACCTCTCATCCAAGAGGCTTCATCAGTTCTAACTGACTGTTGGGAGGCCTAATAGTTTCATAGGGAAGTGCATTTGTACAACATACATATTTGTACAACAATGATAAAGCTTTCCTCTTCACCCTAAACACAAATGACAGCAAAGGATCATGATAGTCTCTGTAGACCATAGGTAATGTTATCTGCTCAGTCTGGGACTGTGCAGTGTTTCATATCACAGGAGGTAACTTGCTCAACAGACTCAGGGGCACCTAGGGTCTGTGTGAGGACACTGAGAGGACAATAGTATATTCAGGTTAGGAAATGGATATGCCAATATCTCTGTCCCCACCATCCTGGTAAGTGACGCAGGGGTCTGGGTGGCTTTGGCTCAGCTGGCTGATGCAGGAGGTACTCCGACTGCAGGGAATAGTGGTCCTGCTCCAGCGGCTCTCCTCCTGCCATATACTTGCACGGCTGATGGGTACGCGCTCAGCACTGGCAATGCTGCTGGGCAAGCACGGGATGCTTCCTCCACTACTGCTGCTGGTCACCGTCACCTTCGCTGGTCCAGGCTCCTGAGCAGATATTTGGTTTGGGAGAAGTGGATAAGAAAGAAAAAGGAAACATTGGGAGGTAAGGTCACAAAGAGGCTGCACAAAAGGAATACAAGGAAAATGGGGATCAAGGAAAAAAAGGAATACTGATAAACAACAATGAAAAAATATGTCTCTTTGTCTGCCATCCATTTAACCACAATAGGGTTTATTTATGTTTTAATAATGATTTTTTTTAATTGTTATTATTGTGCATGCCTCTGTGAAATCACTGGTGAAATTTTTTTCTAGAAAAGTGGAAAAGGGTTAAAGCCTGACAAAAAAATAAAATCAGAAATCATTCACAAACAGCACCATAATACAATTATTAATCGAGATCACATTTGTCATCCTTAAATTATTTAACATATAAAAATTAAACACTTGATCACATTAAACACCGTTGCCAAAGCCAAACCTCATGGAGACTAAAAGCATGACTTCCAAATCAAAACAACACTTAAGCAAAACCGTTTTCATTAATCCAACCAGAAACATGCTCATACGTTTGAAATCACTTTCAGTTTTCCAGTCTGGAAAAAAGAAAATCACAACTTTATGGCACCTTCACCTGGATTTCTTGGAAATTAAGATAAAAAATAGTCTGATTTAAAAGCCAGAGGGTTAAGCAGGATGAAGTTTTAGGCCAAGCTGAACTCACTGGGTGTCCATTCATGTCTTCAGTAGAAAAACAATGGGTTGCAGATACTCCACCCTGCCAAATCAAAAACGCCTTCCATGTTAATATTTTGCAGCATGAAACTAATTACAGGTAGCGCCAAAATATGTCGGCTTGTTTGAACTGAGATGTCAAAGGTAGCTGTTTTCTGGCCAAAGGAAAAAACTTCCAGACTACTACCGGTACACTATAAAGTTGCCTGTTACACAACAGGCAATGCAGCAAACACTAGCATTCCTTTTGATGACAAATACACCAATAAATGACATGGCATCACTTTTTATCTTCATTCAGGGACACAACCCAGAAGATAAAAGATATTGAAATAACTACTCATCTATTATTAAGAAATTGTGATTTTCCTGCACATTTCCAGTAAAGTCAACAAAAGTGGGGAAGAGTTGAGCAAGAAATATCAGGAACAATGCAGGGTACGTAATTACATTCTGTTATATATCTGTGTGAGTGCAAGAAAAGCGGAAAATAATAACTCATCAGGATTCTCGGAGGAGGTCAGAGTATGATTGTCCACAACTTGGTGCCCATTTCTGGCACAAGAAAAAAAACAAGAGAGCCAGACACAAATGATGGAGGTCACATTGGACACAGTTAAGGTCACTGCTGTGTCACCATAGTTTCTCTGCAAATGAGCCTCTTGATGCGAGCACAGAAGGCTCCGGCTCTGTTCTAAGGCGCCGTCATTAAAGGAACCCGACAATGAGTTTTATGTCCACACCACAAATATAAAAAGGAAAGAAAGGAAATCTTATTCTTATCTTATTGTGAGTGGTCTGTACAGCATTATGTCAACATTTCATTTGTCAAAACAGATTTACCCGGTGCTGTTAGTTTACACTGCATGCACTTCACAGGGAGCAGTCTGACAGCACTGACATTTAATTAGAAAACGTATCTCGTTACTGCCGATGGTACAAAGGGGAGTAATAATGGCTCACAGAGAGTTACTTTAGCAGTGATATCAATACATGGCTGTTGCGATGTGAATTTGGACCAACCTTGTACCACCAAAGTCAGATGGACAGCACAAAGAATGGTTGTAGCTGAATATATCTTATATATATAATATATATGTGCCACTGAATGCTACTGCTGACATCAGCAAAAACAGAAGTGCTCTTTGTATGTTTGTACAAGACATTTTGGTTTCTAAGCAAGGAAAGGAAGATGAGAAGGGCATCCTCTAAAAACTATCAATAAGGCACCGATGTTGTACAATAATATCGTGCAACAATGCAACAGTCTTTTGAATTTGCCGTTTATTGAATTTGGCTAAACTACTTCAGTGCTGTGTGTGTAAACAATGTCATTACCTGGTGAGTCTGTGGATCAACTTTGCGTTTTTTCTTATGATTTTGCTTGTTGGTCCTTGGATACACAGTCAGAGCCTCCTGCCAACTACAAAAAATAAAACATTGAAACACCAAATAAAGTAAAATAAATATACACAAATGTAAAGAACATCTAGGATGTATATCTAGCTTTTATTTCATGGCTTAATGTCTCCTCAGTCTTCTGAGTAATCTAAATTGAATATGTATTTATGTGCACCCAAGGTTTCATTGCCAGGTTAATGGAACTTTTACACATGCAAATGTGGTATGTGAAAAGCTAGAATTGACACATGGGAGCCAGATGGTTGGAGTAGGAGTGCTACAGTGATAGAACAGGTACCATAACGGAGAGTGGGTGCTGTGAGTCACAGCTCTGCAAGAATGACCCTCATACACACACGAAAGACAGCGAGGGGCTGTGATGCACAGGGGGAAAAAAAATCCTTTCCTTTGTATGGAAATCTGAGACCTGTGTAGGATGGTGTGCAGGCTAGAAAGACAGTGAAGGTAACAGTTTGAGAATGTGCAACGTCACTGCAGTGAGGAAGACGAGATCATCACAAACCAACAGCAGGGGGCAGGGCAGTTTTGGCAACCAAAGCAGTCGTGTCACAATTCTTATCCTCCTCATCCACTGAGACCACACAAACCATACACATCTCACAAAGTCAGCCTGTCCTCAGCTACAATATGTCTTACCCATTAATAATTTCTTTACACTCTGCCCGTATGAAATGCTCTTTTTCAGGGGTCAAGATGCACAGCGAGTTTTTCTGGCCCGTCCTGGACTCTCCATCGATGACATCAGAGCACTGGTTCATGTTAATTGTTCCCTGTGGTAGAGTGGTGGGCTGCAGGACATAATGGAGAAAGTGTTAAAGCAGAATGTGCATGTAAACACCTAACCATATTTTACACATCCCATCGAAATGAATGCCAGGACTGTCAAGCCACATGCTAAAATAAGAGTCTGGGCACAGGCAAATGTTCTTGATAGGTCTTGCTGTGATATTTTTGTGTTATGTAACGCAGCGTTTTAAAAATAGCAGAATCTTTTCAGCAATATCAGTGGCAGTTTATTCTAGAAACTTGTTTGGAATTACACAGGCTTCACAAGTCCACAATCAAAATACTGCATGGAATGTTTTATACTGTAAAAGTAGCATAAAAAGCTCAGCTGTGAAATGACAGTATAAGTTCATGGGTTCATTAAGTCATTTGAGTATAATCTGTCTCCTGTCTAGCTGTGAGGCATAAACCCAAGTATGCACGCTGATTACACTGAGCACCGTTAGCATAAATAACACTTCCTTCACAATAATCCTAGTGTGTGTACAACGCCTTAAGTTGTTACATCATCCATGTTCATTTAAACATATACGGTCTTAGAAAACATTGGCTGGACTTTCCCAATCAATGTGTATTTGTCAAATATGTTGCCTAACGTCAAATGATCTATCTATCTATATAAATAAATAAACACACATAGATGTATGTATACTCCAATAACAGATCGCTTGATGCATAAATACCTTCCTAAAAATACACTGAAAATAAGGTCTGTATGCTTACATAAAGCCATAGAAATAATCAGAAAAGAGAAATGTGGTTGGCCTGACTTCTAAAAGACCTTTGTGGGCAATGAGAGATCCTTCATAATCTCATGCTAACTGGGGATTTGTGCTGGTTCAATTAGGAAATTGAGTACTGCATAGCTGAGCACGCGGCACATAGGTAGCTTGAGGTCCCACTTTCACTAGCAGAAACATACAGGCGGAATTAAAGACACCAAAATACCACAATGTTTCCAAGCTTCCAAGTACAAATTATTCACAGATGAAAAATTACAACTCTGAACTAAACAAAATATGTCAACAGATAGAGCCTAAAAGAAAATTAAAAGGTATCATGTTCACATTAGCTATTGACTAAATAAATCTAACTCAAAGGACCCTGCAGTTGCACCATAACCATAGCCTGTCAGCAGCAGAGCAGCGAGGCCTTCGGATGGCTTTTAATGTGGACAGCCAAGCCAACAGTTAACAGTTTATGGTAATCCCACCCTTAGAGCAGACGTAAGGCCCTGTTTACGTTGTCACTGTTAAATGTTCTTCAAATGCCATTTTCATGCTGAACTTATAACTGCTGTTTATACTGAAAATAATAGAGTAACAATTTGATCTAAAATAGGAAAATAGCAACTTTGTTCCATGAATTGTAGCTATAGGCCAGAGAAAATCAAACTGGCGCATCTCGTGTTTGGATTCGATTTATGAAGTGGCCCACCTTGCTAAAGTAGTCAATTAGCTTGTGCTTGGCTCTTGTTTACATGCATTTTCAGTAGTCTACACCATATTATATATCCCCACAATTTCTGACACCCTTTTCCAGGCAATACATTTACTTAGTTACCCAGAGTGGCTCACAATTGGCTGCTGCTGTGGCCACATTGCTGTCATTAGCATAACGTTGAGCTTTTCTCAACAACTTGCCGCTCAAATCACGTTGCTCCCCGTCGCTCCAGTCATCCATCTACATGAGCATTTATTGAAAATGAATGGCCAAAATCTCTTTTGGTGTGAGTGCAGAATAAATTTGCAAACTAAATCCTTTTAACTGGGTACCTACTGCTACATTGATCTGTCTCAGCTGTTAGGTTCCCAGATCTATCTGGTGCAGAAGGTAGCTACTTATTTCAGAATGCACCTATGGAATCTCTAAAATCCTACACATTTTTGTGGAAGTAAATTGTGATGAAGTACTTTCAACACAAGCCTGAAGGGAGAAGTGTTATGTATATTCTCTTTGAGAGTTCACAAACATGGCAACCAGCTCTGCCATTATTACTACCGCAGCCAATTCAAAAGATACAGAAATTTTTCAAATATGACACGGTGGTGAATGTATGCTATGCCAAAAGCTAGGTCCAGCCAAAGCAGGATGAATATGCAGATTTCTTTTAGACTCTCCATGGGGGACTGCTGTCATTAGTGCCAAGTAGTGACATTCTAATTTAGATGAAGATGTTATGCCAATGGATGGAAAATGTTCCATCACTAAAGGGTTCTCAAGAGGCCAAGCAACAGCCGGGTTTGACACACAGGCAGACAAAAAGACTTTAGAACAGCTGGGCGAGGGCCTGAGCCTCCTTCAGACTGGACAGAGATTGGCGTGAGCTTGACCTGAGAGCCCTGTCACTCTCAGACATGAGAAAATGAAAGGAGGTTTGCGGAGAGACACCACAGTGTATGTTGAGGAAGAAGAGATGAAGTTGGAGGTTAAGAACAGTCGTGCTGAAGGATAAAAAAGGATTTTCTGGACCATGATTGTGGACTACTGGCCATCTGTCCATGTAAACAAATCTAGAGTACACCAAGTGGGCTTGGGCATTGACCCCTGGTCAGAGGATAACCAGAAAAATGTTTCAAATTCCAAGAATAGATGTACAAGCAGCTTTTGGCCACAGCTGATAATCACAGGCACTGGATTTGATTAGACATTTAAGAAAAAATAAAATCATTTGCGCAAAAGATTAGAAAGATTAGAAAGCTGTTTTCTCAAAGCTGATCGTAACCAAGATGTTTTTGAGTGCTCACACAGGCGGGTAGAGTGGGGACATAGGGTATGATCTGCACTGGAACCATGTGGAAAATAGCACATTATTCCCTTGTCTCACTAGGATTGGCATTGTCAGCTGATCCCCAATCTTCTTTGGGTGACCCATTGTGGCTGGAGCCCCTGAACTTAGGCCCCCTGAACCCACACCTCTCTGTCACCTAGCCTAGACCCAGTCGGTTCTCCCTGGGCCATGGCTCTCTACAATGGGACCTTTGTGAGTTCACACAATGTTGGATTGTCAGCTGCTGTAGTCCACAGAGCCACTCCTCCACTTAACCCTCAACAAGGAAATGACTGAGACACGGGCCCCAAACAAGTGTCCTTTTGTCATCAGCACAGAAATAATGAAGCCACCATAAACTTATGCTAGTCTCTGAAGTTATTCCTATAACATGAATACTGTCTCCACAGCAGTCATTGTGCAGAGTCTCAAATGGAGACGGACAAATCAGTCATAATATCAATGTGAGTCTGGTGATGATAAAACAATTTCAGCAGCACTAATAATTGAGATATATGAAGAAAAAAAACTGCAAATAAACTGGCAAACATATATTTGGAGCTGTTGTTGATCCTTTAAGTGGAATAACATGATACAAATTAGAGTGTGCTACTGATAATCATTATCAAGTATAAATGAGTCAATCATCTGTATTATTACTTATTAATAAGAACAAGTATATAAGACATAAATAAATGTAATTACCATTTTTTGTACAGGAGGAGAAGGCAGAGACTTAACGAATGTTGTAAAAACCTGTTTATTTCCCTGTCACTTTGGATCAGAGGTGTCAAACTCAAATACCCAGTGGGCCAAAATTCAAAACTGGGACAAAGTCACAGGCCAACATTGATATTTATTGAAGAAAATCTTCCTCCACTTACAACACGGAACCTTTTGATATGGACCTAAACTAGTTTTGCTCAACAACTGAACATTGAACAAGCAAAGCTTAACACGATACAATATATAATTTATTATTGCACACGTGCAAAATCGAAATTCAAATAAAAAAAACACATCACTGGCATTCAGTTCTTCTCTTTTAAATTTCAACAGCAATCTTTTGCTATTGTAAGTTAATGTAATGTAAATGTAATGCCTTTTCATCTCTTCTACTTTCTGGCACCTTTGAGTCATTTCCAGCTGCTTGTGCTTGTCTTGGTGTTGCGTTTTATAGCGTCATCTGTGTTGTGACAGGTCTGTCTTTTACATATCTAAACAGATATTCTGCCTCTTACCTGTTCAGAAAGGTCCTATTTTCTGCCTTTCCTTTAATCATTTTTCAGAGGGGTAGTGCGGTGCCAGAATTAGCATTAGCATATAAGGTCGCTATGACTACATCCTCTTTCTTGGTGGTTGGCTAGCCACAAATTGGCTCATTACCACCACCAGCTGATGTAGAGTGTGGATTTTCACACCAAAACACCAGCAGAGCATTCTGGTATTTGTAGTATTAGCACATGCGCTTTAAGCGATAATACCGGTGGGCCAGCTCTTATAGTCAATTGGTATGGCTTTGGGGGCCAAATATAATTACATTACGGGCCAAATTTGGCCCACATGCCAGAGTTTGACACCTATGCTTTAGATGGTTTGTGAAAAATAGTGCCCGCAAGTATAGCAGCATTTTAAAATGCATTCCTCTGTACTCCACTCTTAGCTATTTTGTAGCCTACAAAAATCTGTTTCTCTCTTATGATACATTGGGAGAAATATTTGCTTAATTGGGAACTGTTTGATGGTCAGACTTTAATTTTCGGTTGTTGAGAAAATCATCTTCTACTTATATTAACATTTTTTGATTAGACAATCTAATTTTATGCCATTAAAATGGAGCAGTCATGAAATTATGTCATATTTGCAATATATTTTCTAAACTATATTTTAAGCAATACATTTGATAAAATAGTAAAATGGCACCTAAAATAGTGCACAAGCATAGACATGATTATAAACACCTGTGGCATCTGTTATTTGATATGATGTGCCAACTTGTCTGCCAATGTTGAGGGTGACAAATCACAAAGTTATCTTCAAACAGTTTCCAAGTTCTTCACCCTTCAGAGAGGAAAGCAGCGCTGGCACCCTTCACCCTGACTCATGAACATGGCTGAGAATCAGGTCTTTTCAGGGGCCAACATCATTACAGATAACAACAATTGTGCAATGAATCTTTCCTTAGCAACTCAGGATAACAAGGGTAAACAAGATTTTTGTGAACAGTGAGCATTCCGACAACCAGCTGTGGGGAAACTTTCTCAGGTGCCAGACTGATGGAGTCACCTCTGATCTTACCACAGACATCAAACATTTTGTGTGTGTCCGATACAAATCTACAATAATGCAACTACAACTACATTCTACTCACAAAGCAGAACGAACCCATTAGCACAATCATCACAGATTGGGAATCTTTGTCATCTTACAATTTTAGCATAGATAAATGAATGTTCAGAGAGGGAACTGAGAGGTGATGCTGACCTTATCATCAGCTACAATCTTATCCTAATCCCTGCCTCTATGGTACACATATAGCTCTATAAAACAGCCACATGTTGGACATCTGACATCTCTGTTGGCAGCCCGTTTAGTGCTGCAGGCATTTTCAAAAACACCTCACTCCACTGGTATGCATTCAAGGCGTTTGGACGAGTGCTTCAGCATAGGGCGAAGCTCTGACTCGGGACTCGCAGCAACAGAAAACATTTCAAAGGAAAATAACAACACACACATTTTTCACATTTGTACCAGTGTTGTGGGTGGAAGCAGAACGGTTCTTATGGAGAACAGTGAGAGGAGGTGGGTGGATTCACGCCATTAGGAGGCCAGCAGCTGACAAATGCAGAGGCGGAGGATGATGAGGGATAGTTGGTGGATGAAGACTGGTTAATCCGACAGTACAGCAGAAGTATTTTGTTCCTATTCTGTATTGCATTGGCAGTCTGTCTATCTATCTATCTATCTATCTATCTATCTATCTATCGAGACACACGTGTGTGTGTGTGTGTGTGTGTGTGTGTGTGTGTGTGTGTATAGAGTGAAAGAACAACAGAGCAAGAAGGAGAAAGCGTAACTATGAGCATATAACACCCATCGTACTCACTGCACTTGCGTCCTGTCCTATTTTGAATTGATACACAATTCTAATGCTCACCTATAAATGCCTCAATGGACCTCCCCCTCCCTCCCTTCAGATATATATCACACAATCCTCCAAATGTATTTTCGGGGCTACAGGCAGCCTCCTGCTCCTTCAAGTTCCCAGAACCAAGCTTTGCACAATGGGAAAACATGCCTTCTGCTTGGCTAAACCTCACCTATGGAACAGCTTCCTTATCCAGCTGGACAGAGTCTAGACTTAAAGTTGCCCTAAAACTAGGCATATCACATGTAACAATATATGTATTTTTATTATGTAATGATGTGAGTGTGTGTATATTATGATAAAAATCTGTCAACTCCAATAGCTTAATAGAAACTGCTTTTTCAGGAAAAACTTTGAAAATGAGGAAAGGATGTGTCATCTTTCCTATCAATAAGCTACACAATTTTCCACAATGCAGAGGAAGATTTTTCCAGGGGGCACCGTACACAGTGTTATAAAACCTTCAGATATTTCATTGCCTATTTTTCCATTTCATTTCTAAGAATTAAACAATCATATGCTTTAATGGGGTTTTCAACGAACAAACAAAAAGCAAGTATTTGTCAATATATGTCACAGTTATGCATGCTTCAAAACCTAAATATAAATGGTATCTGTCAATGTTAATACATTCAGACAGGTACAAAATCAAATATTATATGAAAGACCTGTTAATAAGTCATGTTGTTTTTGTGCGCTCCTCTAATTTAAGCATAAGTATCTCTTTCCAGTGCATATCTAACCCATCTCTTATTATGCGATATATTTGACAGCAGTGCTTTACACTAACAGTGATTAACTTATCACATAACATTTTCTCTCAGTGTTTTTATGCAGCAGTTTGAGTCAAGATAAGGCATAAAGGCAAATAGAGTAAGCTCATTAGGTGCTTTTTGGAAGGCATGGCTGATAGCTAATCCAACAGCTAATTTTGGGCCAAATCCTGGGGAAACTGGAGGAGTTTACTAAAGATCAAGTGGCTCCAATCCATCATATTTAGTTTACAGGATATGTGGAATTTATGAGCACAAGTAAGGTTAGAAAACTGAATGTCTCCTGGGAGATATTGTCTACTCCAAATAAATACATCAGGTATGTCCAGGAGATTATATTTTGATTTCCAAGAGCCGATTCCAGAATTTCCTTCTCTCTAAAAATAGCGGTGATACAAACCACTGACCTTAAAAGGTGTTGGATTTGGCAGGGCACAAAGCTGAGGTGAAAGGTTAAAGGTCATCCAACACCCCTGCAACAGTTGCACATCTGAATGAAGTCAAGCTACAGCTGTGACTACTGCAAGCAATCACAACAAGATAAGAAGAAGAGCAAGATATTAGACACCCAACCTGGGCAGACTTTACAACTGAACTTTACGTTCAGTTGTAAAGTTGTAAAGTTAATGGCATCTGAGGATAATTCACAATGATCTGGTAGGAGCCTACAGTGTACATGTGAATTCCTTTATACATTATTTCCAAATGTTTTCTTAATGCATGTAACTATTTAAACAAACTTTAAATTAAACCTTTTGTCAGGGTCCTGGTCTAGAATATAGAAAAAAACGGAGCAGAAAGTCTGTCAGTCTGGTTTTATAAACGAGGGAGGGTTTTGGGGGTAAAAGTTACACAATGTTGCTGGCTGGGCTCTCCAACACAAATTATTTATTGGCCAGTGAGAACAGGAACGAAAGAGAGAATAATAGAAAGCTGGGATGCAAAAGGAAGGGAACGTGATTCAGACTAGATAATGAGGAAAAATAAAACTGTGGACCCTGCTGCCGAGACTGGATGCTAGCTGAGCCAAACAACTCGTGGAGCCGGTCTTTCTGTAGAATATGAATAGCTGCAATCATTAAAAAGTGAATACAAAGAACACGAGAGCAAAAATATATCTGGTAGAAAAAAAAAGTCTAATAAGGACTCTTCACCAGGGCAAAACCAAGGACTGCTATTAATTATTTTTAGCTAAACAGAATATAATGGGTCCATTTAAAGGAAAACTGATACCTTATTAGAAACCAGTTGTTGCAAGTACCAAAGGTGCTGATGGATGTAATGGCCCATGTTAATTGATCCTGTCCACAAACTCATGCAACAGTGCACTCTAATATAAGAGACCAGACAGTTGGACTTGTCTGTCAACCTCTTGTCATTAGCTTGTGTGTGGAAACCAGATCAATAAAAGCCAAAAATAAATGTGCATTATTTCTGTTGGAAGACACAAACATATGTATCTTAGTTGAAGGGCCCTCTGCAGTGCCTTAGGTCAGGCATTTACCAAACTCTCCTCACATTTCTAACTTAATACTTGTTAAAGGCAGCACATGCTGTTTGAGAGGGACAGCTCATTCCCCTCTTTGCATGCATGACGTGTGCACGGGCTGCAGAATAATGTAGTTTTATTATGATTTGAACTTGATGAGTGCATTTTGATGGCCATTATTTTTAGACTCATTAGGTAACTCGGCCATGGAACACAGACACACAATGACAAATGAGCGATGTGGAAAGAAAGCGCGTTTCCAAAAAAAAAACCTGACAGGCGAACATTGATTTAGCATGATGACCTAAATTCACAATGGGTCAGCATGATATAAAAAACTAATTTTGTATTTACATTATCAAATGTCTTTGTTGGGAGGAAGAATTCTTTCACTGCCAGGTCCCTTAGAAAAGCCCTCTAATGTTAAACCAGGTTAAAGACACAGTGTCAGTTAGTATTAATCTGCTTTAGTCCAACATAACATGGTGCTGATGCGCTTTCTGTCAGCTGTCCAAACTTAACATACTGTAATTTCCAGTATGCTGTTGAAGTTGTGTAGGAGTTCTCTTCAGCTCAAATCTTCGAAAGCAAAAGAGCGACGCTGGATAAGCATAGTGATTGATGTGGATGACAGAATGAAAGGTGGGTAGTCTGCAGAGAAGAGAATGAAACAAAACATCTTCAACCTCTGCAGAGATGAAATGTGAGGAACCGGTGCTACTGCATCATAATGGTTTGAAATTCTGCTTAACGCACGACCAACAAGGATAACACTTATACTGTAGATACAGATGTTCCTATACAGTAGATGATGTTATATACACAGTGGTACCAACTCAGTAATCGTTTCAGCGACCGGCTTTGTCACTGGCCTTCCGACTTCCCCCTTCTACAGTGCATCTGTGATTGTAAAAGAGCAGCAGAAATGCTTTAGCAAAGGCCTCTGTCATCAATTTGTGTCATGTTTGGAGGCTTGTGCACAATGACATGCACATAAAAGCAGAGTAGCAGAGGTAAGGGAAATGCGCTAGGGTAATTAACCGTGGTGTTTAAATTGAAGTCACTCTTAATGGACTGAGTGGTTACTAAAAGTACAGATTGTAATGCTTGCACTCTCAAGCTTACACACACTAAAATCATTAGATTGAAGACTCCACCAACTAACAATTTAAAGGGGGCAGTCACAAATGAGCATTGCCTGGAAAACTATTGAGAAAATCCTAAAAATAAACACCCAAAATCTTCTTTAAATACAAATCGGGGGAATGTTCTTAGTAAATATGGTATTCTGGGCGTTAGCTTCATTTGACTGGCAGTCCCACTGTTGTAGACCCTGATGATTACAAGCTGTGTGAATGACTGTTCCCATGGTTTTGTGGCTTTGTGCAATTGGAACAGTGACCCCACTGTAATCCACGGCTGTTTACATTCCAACAGATCAGTTCCTTCTGGAACCATGGGGAAGGAAGGGCAGGGGTTAAAGAAGACTCTCACACACAATATCTACAAAACCAACATGTCTTACCAGGAGCCCACTTATTAAAACAATCCACAATGATACAATTGAAAAGGCTGATTATTCGTAATCAACACAGTATTTGATCAGAATTCCAACGTTCCATCTATTTGAATTTCTTACATAATGCCTTCCAAATAATGAGTCATCTCCAGGCAGTCTTTTTATTTTTCCAACTGTACCAAGCGGATTTCTAACCCCCAGTTAATATCCATAGTTTGTCAGGGTGTGGTGTTGAGCCAACACTTATCCCCAGTAGAAAATGCCTGGAGGTAGCAGCACAGCACAAAGGGAAAGCCGCCTCAATTCTTCAGAAGCTTCTCTTTCCCAAACAAACATTAGAAATAAGAAAAATATGTTACAAAAATTAGTACTTTTGTCATAGGTTTATTAATGTTTCCACATGTCAAAAGGTCTTGCAAATCTTAAGAACATATGTGCTTCTATGTGCAGGATTCTGACAGACAGCGAAGTTAAAAGCACAAAAAAGTGAAGGAAATTTAGACAAAAGTCAGCTGGCAGCTGCTCCCACATTAGTGGGGCAGTGGTCTACTGTTTAGCTAAGTGTCTCATTAGAACAGAGTGTTCTAGTTGGATAAACAAGGGAGCTCTGCTATAGTCAACTGCAGCCAATCTCTTTTATTATCAAATTAAAGTTTTAATGTACTGCCAGGGGACCTGATGTGCAAATATTACCTTTTGGGGAAAGGTAATATTTGCGAAAGATTTCAAATTCTGTCCATTCTTCAAAAAACTTTTTAAACCCACAGAACTGCCCTCATGGGGTGATAACAAATCTTTGTGTGCCTTTATCTGTTTTCTCACACCATCTAACAAAAGGTGCGAGTAGCTCCTCTTTATGACACGTGTGCATGCCTTTTTAATCTGAAGGGTTTTCTCCAAGCCTCCCACAGAAAACACCTGTTGCTGGCACGGCCTCCACAGTCAAGTACCCTCGGTCACAGGTGCCACAAACACCCACATGCAAAAACAAGGGCTTCAGCTCTTCACATATTCTGTTCAACTAGGCTTTTCTGCACGGGCTTCAAAGCTGTGTCGGTAAATTCTGCTTCTATAGCTACGGTGTAAAGATTTGGATATGACAACCTCAGCCCACACGCTTATGCATCACTGGTAAAACGTTCTGTTCTATAGAGTCACAGCACAGACAAGACAAGCGCTCCATAACAGTCACTGTCCTGTGTCACACATGGCACTGTTACCTTACTAGACAAAGGCACAAAGCATGTTGCCTTGGAAACACATTGCTGTAATAACTGCTTATTTGATCTGAAATCCTGCCTGTGCATGCTGCAAATAATGAAGACTGGATTGAGATTAACCTTAAAAATGCACTACAAATTCGTAGTTGGTATTTCTAAAATGCAACCAGCTAATTCACAACAAATTTTAATTTCTCCACTTGGATTTCAATGCCAAGAGCAATCCTTTAAGAGCGATGCCAACTTGAGCGTTGCATAGCAGCACATATTCATTGCAAGCCAACATTTTCAGCTATTTACCCACTCCCACCATCCTCCCAGTCAGGACTCATTTTCTCTACTTTTAAAAGGAAGGACCTGTATATTGCATGCAATGTATCTTCAATGGCTTTATGCTATTTGTATGGGTGTAATATGGATGCTGATAGATGGATGCTGACTGTAGGTGGGTGGGAATCACCAGAATGATTAGCTCCCTCAGACCTTTGCTAACCCATTTTTGCTTGCAGAGCAGTGTCACATCCAGAGAGTTAGGACCACAGTCTATCCGGGTTTGGGTAAAACCCAAGGCCCAGATTCCAAAAAACTGGGTTAGAAGGAAAACAGAGGGACTCATCCACAACAAACTTGTGTCAGAGGAGTACCGGCATGCTGGGGAGTGATGTATCTTAATGAACAGAAGGGGGGCATTTTGCAAGGCGCTACTGTTCTAGCTAAGGAGTCAACAACCCAAGCCATCCACCCACCCAAATGCAGGAAGGAAGACAGCAGCCACCTCAACCAAAAAAACATCAGTGGGTTATTTTATCTATCGTGAGTGCTTCCAAAATTGATGTATTATGTAAGAAATCTGCAGACCTTGATGAATGTTTCCATTTGTCTCTGAAGGATTTCAGTAATTGATAGGAAACATTGAAGACCAGAAGAATGTGAAAATGATGAAACAGTTTCCTCAGTTTCATTCCCTGTTAACCTCAGACTCTCGTGTCTAATGTGAATTAGGTTGTGGTAAAGAACTTCAGTTAAATGGTTAACTGCAGACAGTAAAGCTAATGCTGTGGCTGTGGCTGTCCACTTTCTTTACCACGGATACAGGATTGTATGGACAGCACTGGTGCTGCTACATTTATCATTTAATTAGACTCGTTGAAGGCTTAACAGCAAGTCCCACTGACGTCAAGAGCCAATAGGAGATTTGGACGATGTAGTTCTGTTCTCATTCTAGTGGTCTGAACACCTTAAAATCCAACTACTGTGCTTAGCTGGCTAGCTTAAGCATTGCTGACCTTGAGGCCCTCCCAATGCGAGTTGGGGAAAGCTGTGGCAACACACCTTGGGAGAAAAGTTTGCTGTGTACAAACGTGCCCATTTACTGCAAAGGTAGAAGCAATTCTCAAGTATTCATACACTTTGGTGGTATTTATGGGTTGTTGGGTATTACAAATGTTTTTGGAGAAATTTCTCTGCCTCACCGATGTGATTCCATACAACCCCTCGTATGGACCAGGGAATGTAAACATGCCTTTGATTCTGCAAAACTGCTCCTCTGCAGTGCCACTGTGCTGGCTGCTCCTGACTTCATTAGGTCCTTTAAGATTGAGGTGGATGCAAGGGCTACAAGGGAAGGAGGTGTGCTTCTTGATGATGGCATGGACGACCGTCACCCTGTCTCCTACATCTGAGTTAAGTTCAAGCGCCATCAAATTCACTATTCCACGATATAGAAGGAAACACTAACCAGGCTCCTAGCCTTACAGCATTGTGGGGCTTATACAAGGTACAGGACCTGTGGTAGTTTACACAAACTACAGCCCCTTTGGGTTCCTGAACAAAATGTGCAGTCATAACTAGAGGCCGATGCATTGGACACTGCTCACCTAAGGACGTGAATTGGAGATCAAGCACAAAAAGTTTGCTAACAATATCATTAGTGAGTGCAATTGTATTCTCTGTGGCATTCCTGTGTCTAGGTAGATGGCTTCTTATAAGGGAGGGGATATTACATCCTCTGTGTCTGAGGGACCGTGACCGTATATTGCAGAGATAAACCCTTGTTCGCAGTACCTGGGTTTTTGTTCACGCTCCCACTGCTCTGGTCATTTCCACCATTGTCACAAACCCACGCTCCTTGCCCAGCCTCCCTTCGCTCATTCTTTTCTATGTATTTTTCCTAAAGATCTTCCATGTATGTGAAAAAAACTTGTCTGCTTCTTGCAATTGATGAATTTATGTTGCTCGCTTTTGTGATCTCCCCATAGTAAAAGGTGTAAGGGTCATACCATCTACAGGGGACACCTGATGCGGAAAAATTATATTGTTGTGGGGGTACTGCAGTGCAAGGAGTTGGTAGTTGTTAAATTAAATCTTCCATAGCTAATCTACATATGTTGGTGTACTAACCTGCAGAATTTAATACCCAATCATACATCCTCAGGAATACTTTTACTGCCCATCTACACGGAAAACATCGGTGGATAGCTGACAAGTTTGACAACAATTATTCTAATGGCTGTGATGTGACATGATTCTATATTTGGCATCGATTCATATTTCCATCTCTGGGACCTCAAGACCTCCTGCCCTCCTTTTGATCGTCTATTCAGAGGAGATGAAAAGATGATGAGTGACATCCAGGGAGACTGATGAATAGAAGGAGGACATCCGGCTCTTCCCTTTGTCTCTTCCAGTAAACACCTCATCTGGATATTTTCTGGCATTATCGTTCTAACCAGTGCATTAGAGATACTGTATATTGCCTCAAGTTTGAAGAGAAAAATATTACCTGCACATTTTTAAACTGTAAAAAAAAAAAAAAGGCTTTACTTTATAAGTAATAATTAAACTGAAATTAGCCTAAAAACACATAAAAAAATGTCAGAACTCCTGCTTTTTCTCTTATGTACATCCATAGAGCCTCTGTCCTCTTTGCCAGAGAGTGTCACATATTGTATGAAAGGGTCCCCACCACGGGCTAATACTGTTTAAACTACCTCTGCATTCACCTCAGAGCAAAGCACATTCCATTTTTAGAAAAATAAAATCCACTGTTGAGCATTGCTTCGGTCAGTCAATATTCAGCACGGCTGAACTGAGCAGGATATCGCGTTTATGAAATGAAAGCGATCTCCTGCTCAGACAATCCCAAATTAATGTATTATATCAGCATTAATATGGGGACGACTTATTTGCAGCAATAATTACATGTCTGAAGTGGCCTTTCCAGTTCTTAAAGAACAGGACGTTAACAAGGCATGCTTGCATAACTTTGTAAGCCACTGTAGCAAATATTAAGCTAGGCACATGATTTTAGTATCAACATAACCCCTTGTGACACAACTGTTGTTATCTTAGTGCTGAACACACTTGTAACACGCTAACTGGGGCTGTCAAATGTAAGGCAACACGTAAAATCCTGAGGCGACTGCAATATATTAATGCTACTAACTAAAATGAATTGAAATAAGAGTAAGTGTCGTATATGTCTTCTTTGTTCTTCAATTTCTTTGGTCTGCTTATTTCCAAATTGAAATAAAGATTTTAAAAATTGTAGAATAAAATCTTATTTTTAAGTTCCACTGCTTTTTTTTTAAATTAATTAATGGTCAGCCATTGTACAGAGTTGAAGAAAAGGTATTAAAGTAAGAACAAAGCCACTGATCAGATACTGTCCTTCAAAATGTAGACTGCTAAGAAAACAAAACAAGCAGATAAAAGAAGAAAATATTTGACTCACCATTTCATCCAGAGCGTAACGGAGTAGGCCATGCTCATACAGTATGAAAAACCTCCTTTGCCATTTCTGAAAGAAAAAAGAAAAATAATGGCTTCACAAACTCTTGAATTTAAAAATAGGCAGTGTGTAAATATGCAATGGAGTTTCACAAATGTTAAAGTATAAAAAAATGCAGCACTTTGCTGACCTGGAGACCGTGATTTAAATGATCAGGTGAAAATCTCAACTTTTATACAGTAAAAACATGTCAGGCAAGACTCGTCACACAAACATTACTAGACTACAGAGGGAAAGAATGGCATGCAGTGGTAGCCCAGCACATCATGCACCATCACGCTGGAAAAATGGGCCGGAAAAATGGGCCAGACTGCTGTTACAAAAGCAACCATTGGCTCCCAGTTCTCTTTATAAATGTACGTGTTAATAAATAGAGAAACATCTGCTTTTTAAGTGGCCAAAGAATAATTCACTTTACAATACTGCACATCAATAAAAAGATACGCACAGAAGTATGAACAAACACACACACAAACATTCCTTGAACTTGAACTGATGATAGTTATCTCCCAAGATATTTTATTATGTGGACTGCAAGATGCTGAGATATAAAGACCGTTTGGAAGCTATGGGCCAAGCCAAATTTCATTCAAACTGTAATAATTCTGCACAGTATGTTGGTTGGAAAGGTGGACATTTTTTGCAAATTCCATGCAGTCAATTTCATTAATCTTTTGATGACTTCTCCAAGGCCCCCCTGTCATCCTAATGCACCATTTCATCTCTGCTCCACGTCTCCAATTCCAACTCAGCTCACGTCATTAAATATTAAAAAGTGCTTTGTTACCCAAAAGGTCTCAACATGGTGCGTAAAAAGAAACGTAAATAGAACACTGAAATGAATACATGAAAGGAAAGATATGGTTGAAATAGACCTGCTAGCGATCAATTCTGCCATGTTGCTGATGAACAGATTAGCTGCAGACAAACGACCGAGTGGTCCCAGAACATGACTCACAACACGTCAGCTCTTTTTCCTCTGTGATTAGACCGTCGGTCGAACCTGACCATCCTGCTCGCCTCAGCACTATGTATAGGCCAATAATATGCATGTTTTTAAAGCTGAGGGTGAGAATAGACCAAACACTTTAGTAATTATGTCAGGGCAGCACCAAAATGTTGACAGTAGTTTGAGTTGAAAGATTCAGAGGTGCTTTTCCTCAAAAACCCCATATGGAAGCCATCAGTGTGGCTGTGAGAACTGGGACTTTTCCTTCTCCTCCCCCCACATTCTCTCAACTCCTTCTTTGGGATGCACCACCACACTGTAATCTGGGAGCAGATAAAGGAAGTGGTGCAACAGTGCAGGGCTCCTATTACATGATGCTTGGAAAACAGGATTTCATAAAATAAAAGTCAATATTAGGCTCATTAGTGCCCGAGAATGAGGCTTCTTCTGATAGGAGGCCAATCCTCCCACAGGAAGCAGCTGAATCCATGGAACGGTGTCAGGAGTCAAAACAACAAGACCTCCTGTTTGTCAGATGTCAAATGAGTGCTAATGGGAAAACTGTGCAGGGCAATGAATGTTTTTAACATTTGCAGGTCTGTAGGGGCAAATATCAAATATTTATCCATGCTTGTTATTGAACGCAGATATAGTATTGCTACAATGAACTTTTGCAAAAGCAAATGGTAAAACAAAGGGCTGCATAAAGATTTTCGGTTGAACATTACTATTCTGTTTTTGCATATAACAAAGAGTATTTTTGGAGGATTTTTGCTGAAAAGCTAGTGTTTCATTTATGGGTAGCGAGTGAATACACCGTGGAAAAACAACATACGATACTGCTTTCAATGTACATTTTAATTTGATGCCTAAGGCTGGAAGGACTTACCCGAGATCTGTGTAAAGGATTGTCAAAATTGGTTCCCTCTGGTGCCAGCAACAACCACCCTCCATAGATAGGTTTAGCCTAGGAAAGAGAAAAATACAATTACAACGTACGGTCGCAAACATCAAAAAGGAACAATAACAGCTTGATCATGCGTATTAAATGCAGTTTTGAAACTGCATATTTGAAGGCTTCACAAGAATTTATGCAGTGGATTGGGACAATAACACACATGTTTGAGGTAAACCGAGAGGAGTATATTAGTTATTATTATGCCTTCAATCAACTGCAACTACATTCTGCAGTTGGCTTTAGCCCAGAGCACCATGCTGTCCTGGGGGGGGGGGGGGGGGGCAACACATGATGTTCCCTCTGATCCGGTAAGTAGGTGAACTGGAGTGCGGAGGGGGGAGCAGAAGGCAAAAGTTAGCATTAAAAAACACAAAACTGTGGATGAGCAAGCGCGAGAGAACGGAGTCTGAGAGGTTCTGTGGCCACAGTTTTGCAATTCACTACTGAGAGATGTGAGCTGTCCTGGCAGTCTTGAAGAGTTCTGGTATGAGTTTGAACTCCTGCATACTTGCAGTCAGCTTTTGTTTGCTGCGCCAGGGAGATTCTGCATAACAGAGCTGTGGGGTTACTTGCATAAAAGTTCATTTTACTCAGATTTTAAAAAGAAAATTCTACTCAATGCTCTTAGCAAATATTCACATACTCCCAAACCTATGGTTTTATAAATTAGAAAAGGTGGGTATAAATGAGAGAAAAGCTTTGACATGTAAAACCACCTGGCACCTCTGTATTCCTCCAGTGGGTTTGATTATAGTCGTAACTTGATCTAGAGTATAATTAACATTAAAATCCTGTTCCATTTTGATTACAGGAAGCACAGCATATTAGTCAGGTGAGTGAGTGAGTCAGTACAGAAAGACAAACTTTGACAGTTGCTGTAAACGCTCCCGGGTTTGTGCACACTTGCAACGGGGGGAACTTCCAAAGGACAACAGGAGAGACGATAGCACACAGGATGCAGATGAGACTGTGATAATAGGACTATGAGAACAAGGACTGCACCAAATGTTGAGGAGGAAATCATACTAATCATAGGATACTGGCTTCCTTCTCTTTGAAGAAATTCAAGGAATAACGGTACATGAACCAATGTTCAAGTTCAGAATAGATGAAAAACATTTACCACCTTCTATTTTAAAGATATCTTAGAGTATATAAGCATTTTTATGTTGCACTTCAATAGCCTGATCTATCAACCAAGATACCAAGAAGACACCAAATATCTAACTGAATGCATATTTTCATGCATTCAAATGCAGTAATGGTGGTGAAGTCACACATAAATTATGCACAATGTTATTACAAAGTAGTACTAACATGCTTAATTGTGGCACTGCACAGTGCATACCTTCAGAAAACAGCTGTAGCAAGAACCTAAGGGAAAATAAGGTATGCGTTGCAGTAATGCAGATGCACCATCATCCTTCATTCGACCTGACATGAGCCCAAAGTGGTAATTCATCTTCAGACAAGAAAATGTATCTCACTGTACATCTAGGTCATTTTTTACCCCTCAGTGGTTTAATGGAGTCACTTGAGTTTAGTGTTTATTTCACTACAGCCTCCCCACCCTCACTCACAAATGATTTGGTGTGTTTGCAAAAAGAAACCCTTTACGTTCTGAGAGATGTGGAAACTTGAACGCTGTGACCGGCCTATTCAGAGTCTGACAGCAGAAGATAACCTTTGACTTTGCATGGTCATCAAAGCACGAGAGGTGGGGGGAGAAATTCCCCAGAGAATTTCCTCATTTCCATTCCAACAGAAGTCGCTTATCACGGTACCAGCAGATGATATGCCTGTTGGTACCATGGGAACTGAACCAGTTCTGCTATAATGAAGACAAGTGAGGGAGCGTTAAATCCAGTCCATACAGTCTTTCTAATCATTCGCCACCAGAAAAAAGGCAAAAAAGGGCTCTGTGTGACCTGATCCGTCCAGTCACAACACAAACCAGGAACAACACAGACCACAACAGTGGAACATCTTCATTTGGAACTTGTACATTACTGGAAAAGCCCAAATACCAGTGACAGCGCTTCCGTTTTCATGTAAAACATGCAAGAAGAGGGTAATTTTCAGACAAGACAACAAACAGCTGCGTGAATTAAGGCCAATGTGAGACCTGGGGCAAAAAAAAACTATTGTAATTAATTTACCAAGCCTTTTGCACTTCACAGGCCAACTCAAAATCCATCATCCGAGCCACATTCAGTCAGTGCAAAGCGCATTTATTCACCTGGTTTAGGTCCTCGTCGTTCAGCAGATGTGATTCTCTTGGCTTGAAGCAGTTCTGGCATTTACTTTTGTTGAATATGTTAGCTTGAAATTTTCGACAGGGGTTGTCTTTGAATGACATGTTGACAGCGCACACAGGGGGAAAAAAAGATGAGAGGAAAATGCACAAAAAGTTCCTGTTTGTAAAGCGAAGCGGTTCCCTTCTGGCACACCGACGGCTTGGGAGTCAAACAGCTGATGGAGAAGTATAATAGGTCAACTTTCTAGAACAAACCCGTTAGAAAAAAGATGCGTGAAAGTCCATTGAACAGGCAACAGTTGATTCGGACGCGCTCGGTACCTGAATAACCTCCCGTTAAGTGATATCTACCATAGTTACCTTGCGCAAGGGGTCGCCTCTGGCCGCTAACGTTGACCTGCTAACTTTTTAGTGCGTAACCTTGCTAAAAGTTGTCAAATAACTCCCCCAATAAGGAGGCAGGTGCGCCGGTCTTCCCCTTAATTACGTCCCCCAACGACGTGTCTACGTATCACAGGTGTCACTCCGGGCTTCGAGCTCACTGCAAAGGTCCTGTTAGCTTCCATCGAGCGGAACGTTTCCTACCGAGGGAGGGAGTCCACTTTGGCCCCCCTCTCCCTATCTAACAAGTGACACCGCGCTCATTGCTCTTTCACCGGCTTTCACGCTTCAGACGTTTCCATTCAGGGAAGAAAATTCCGTTGGCCGGTTCCAAAAACGCCATTTGTTTGTAAGTCACGCCGTCGGGTCCATATGGTCGGCTCGCTTTCGTCGTTGCACCCGTCCCTGGTACGCAGACTGCGGTGGATGTTTTCGTGAAAATCCTCACTTGGGCCGTGAGTCCAGCCAGTGGAGAGAAGGGGCGGTGCTCAAGAGAGAGTGGAATGTTGACTGGCAGCAAGGTCGACCAATCAGCTTTAGAAATGTGCTCGCGAGCTCGGCCTGTTCCTTTAACTGTCCAATGGAAAGCGCCCTATAAATTCCGCCGCTCTCCCTCATGCTAGGTGGGCTTTAAAGAGCCTACGACAGAAGTAACTTCAGTTAACACACGCCTGAAATAATATTTTCCGTTCGAGATTAAAAAACCCATAATAATAATAATACATTGTTGGGGTGGGGAGGAGCTTGCAAAAATATTGTTTTTAGAAGATTTTGGGGTTTTATAGCCTACATGTTTATTTTTGTCAAATTTCGTTTAAACCAACAAGCTCACGATGAGCCGTCAACTTCAATTCGATGATCATGTTCATCACCATATAAAATGCCATAAACCACAGTGCATTCTCAGTTATTTCTCTGAATAAGAAAATTAATTGAAGATTTTTGTTCCTTAATATAATTTAAGCCACCTTTGGTTTCTGTAGAACTCTTATGATTCAGGCATTTGCTTAAAAAAAAACCTGTGTTTGTTAAAGGCGTAAACCATTTTGATTCCAGGCTTAAGAGCACCATCTGATGGTGATAAATGACTCAGTACTGTTCAGCTCTTCTTTTCTTCGAGATGAAAATACGTGTGAGTCACTTGAAGTGAGTTATGGCTAGGTGAGGATACGTTTAAGAGAGTTGCAATCACGTGTTTTATTGACAATTTAAGGTGCTGCTCAGTGGAACAACACCGATCCTCCGGCCTTTGGTAATTAGCTCATATATAAAATAATACATTTTTTGTGAAATCTGACAGTTTCATGATACATACGTCTGATACAAATCGTGTTCTGTATAGACTACATTTGTTAAAATATTGGTAGATCTCAGATTGTAGTTGCAACATGTATGTATGTACGTGTGTGTGTGCGCGTGTGTGTGTGTGTGTGTGCGTGCGTTTGTGTGTATTGTGGGAGTTTAGTGAAAAGTAAGCACTTGCAAAATATTCAACTTCCACTCTTTGCTTCAGCGCCATCCTCAGGAGAAAAATGTAGAAAATAAAAATAAGGAAACTATACTTTCAGAGACTTTCAGACTTTCTGACGGTTTTATTCATGATGTTTCAGGCAGTTTGAGACAGGCATAAACATAAATTAAACAGAAAAGTTCAGTTTTGACACTAACTTTTAGGGTTTGCTTGTGCAAAATGTGGTCAAACAGCAGAATATCATTAAAAAATTTGGAGAACATTAATGTGACCATTATGTGTCATAAACATGGCCTAAAACCTTCCTTCAACATTCTCATGCATTCTAAAATACAGCTTTTGCATTTTAACTATGACTTTACACAGTAATTTGAATATGTTTTGGATTCCCAACATTGTCTGTTTTGTTGCTTCCATAGGTTCCCTCCTATTTTCAAGTACTTTCAGGTATTTTCTCTTCAACATAATATCCAATGAGACGCTTAAAGAACATTTTGCTGCAATTCCTGCAAAGGTTAAGAAGTATGAAATAAAGTGATTATTTCTGAGAAATCGAAATGATTTCTCAGGTTCTTATTTGATACGATGTAAACACAAACTGAAACAGGATTATATTTCCACAACTTTTATCACACGAAAAACAGATTCACTTACTAGGAGAGGACATGAATTGTATAATAATTAGGCATCAAAATAGCACTAATGCAGGCTTAAAAGAGATTTGCCTTCTTTTTCATGTCATTCCTCTTCCAGAGTGGAAGTTTGTCAAACTCTTGAATCGTCATGCCAAATACATCAAAGAAGGAATCAGGAGACAGGTGACGCTGTAGAGAAAAGCAAGACAGCGGTTACTGTCCATGCTAAAACAATCTGTTTTCATGTTTTACTCAAACAGCAGGTTCTCCTTAAAAGTTAATAACAGCAATGACTGTGATCAGTCCTCCAAGAGCAGTCACGTTGGGAAAAAAAATGCCTTCGCCTTACCTCCAGTCGTGTCCTGTCAACATTTCTGGGAAGTTTCACTCGTCCCCTGTTAGCCACCATTAGCATTTCATATGGATAAATCTGGATATAAGATAGAAAAGTCGAGATAAAGGGTTCACTCAAACATAACCTTTTAGCCCATTTATCTACAGCAGAGATATGAGATGAGGTAGGTAGATGGAATATCTTCAAAAGAAACAATTTTAGTTCTTTTACATTTAAATCTCACATAGTCAGAAATGGAGATACCCCAGTTCAGTGCTGTTTACAAAAATGACCAAATAATACTTGCATTGGGTTCAAACAAATTAGGCATGGACACGCCTCTGCCCATTCCTGCTAAAGAACCATCATGGGTGGGCTGTAAGGAGACACAGCAGGGTTAGGCAGTTCAAATCTGTGCATTCAAAATACTTTACAAGTAAGGTAATGTTCACATACCTTATAGTCTGAAGGCAGGAGAGAAGAAAGGCAAATGAATCATTTCCAAAGAATTATTCATGAGTTCATCCTGTGACACTTGGCTGATAAAGACCCACTTACCTCTGAATGTGTCTCCACTGTACCGGGAGAAATCAGCTGATCGTGGCTGAATGAAAAAAAAAACACAAAATACAACATGGAATTGACTCAATTCTATTGTGATTGTTAATTCATCTGACCTAATACAAACAGAGAAACCAAATGGAATCTATGTGCAAAAGTGTGCTTCCATCATATAACCAAGACTGAGAGAAAAGAAGTTGCTGTCAGACAATTTACCAAGGTAAGGCTGTTGTGCCCATATCCAGGCAAAGAGGTGGTTTGGGAGGTGGAGGAATTTGGATCTAAGTGAAAGTGAAACAGCAGACAGATTAGTGAGGCCATTTACAGCCAGACGTGGCTCTGTGCCTAAACTGTCTTACTGAGCAAAATTTGCTTTCAAGCTCTTAAAATAGCATTTTTATTCTCTACTGACACTTTTTTTTTGTAATCCTCCTCAGCTGAAGTCTGCATGCTCAGTGTTTGAATCATGAATCAGTCTTAAATGCAACTTTACAAACATCAATAACAGAAAGATAATGACAATTCACTGGTATTTTATTTTAAAAATCCAAATAAAAGTGAATATTTTGTGTGGTACCTTGCTGTTTATAAATCGGGGGCTTCCTGTACATGTTGAACCCGTCATCTGCAGATAGAAAATGCAGAAATGCATCTTTATTCAAAATAGTTATACTAAAATAAAGCACAGCTAAAAATAATCCGGTCACACAATCAAATACATCAATACAGCATGTGTGTGTGTGTGTGTGTGTGTGTGACAAAATGACCTAGTTTGCACAAACCAAGCAGAATTTATTAAAGATCCAACCAAAAGCAAAGCATAGTAATTGCTCAAAAAATGCAAAGAATAAGTGATAAAAACTATAAGATAATGGGATTTAAAGACTTTAATGCCTGTAGTATTTTAATAAATGATTGTGTTTAATCATTCAAAGACAACTGAAGCGCCACCATCAGGGCAGTCAGGGTGCAAAGTTAGTTGACAAAGAAGTGCAACAAAAGCAGGAGAGGGAATAAGGGTGAGAGGGGGTGAGGGTCCTTACCTTGGTTGTGAGGGAGAAAAGTGTTACATAAAGGGGAAGAGGGACTGCTGTCTTTGTTTTGAGAGGATAAAGACGCAGAGAACATCAACCCTGCTCATGATCCCACAGCAGGAATTGAAGGAGACAGGAGAAGGTGGTGAAACAGGGCACAGGTGAGCAAAACAAACAACTCAAATTCCTTTGCTCTCCTCACCTGGTCGGTGGAAGTGCTGCGGTGATCTGGACAGAGAAGGGGTGTAGCTATGGCGACTGTATATTGCATTAAGGCCGAGGGAGCCATGGCTTGTCGATTTTGGGATGCTCTTTCTCTCATCAAAGCTCTCCTTCCAGAGCGAGACCAAAGACGTGGAAAAATGTGCAAGAAATCCTTTAACTTTGCCAGCAAGCAAATGTTCAGTCTAATCTACAGGGATTCAGTGGAATATTCACCTCCGTGGTTTCAGATACAGCCCCTAGTGACTAAATGGGAAAGACACAGAGAAAATACCTTAAAAAATGATCACAGTTAACAGGTCCGTCAGTACTGCGTCACTAATCAAAATGATGCCACTCACTGGAATGTCACATGCTACAAAACCAGTGTGTGTGTGGGAGTGGGTAGGTGGGTGGGTGGGGTGGGTCGTAATTTGAACAACACACAGGAAATTGGAGTTGGTGTTGGAATTTAGATAAAGGCGGATAATAAAGAAAACACAGTTTGTGACGAATTGCTGTAAAGTTGGGAACTCACTACACAACTTTGATGGTCCTGACAGGTTTTGAAAAGTCCAGGAGTTGAGCAGATTTCTGTGTGACGAAAGACTGGTGTTTCGCACCAATATGTGGCTGTTTAGTGGGGCGTGTTTGCAGTTGGGTCGGTCATCAGATCACACTACAAAGTTTGGTTGACTGTGACTGATTTCAGACTGAGTCTGCATCCCTCACCTAATTTTAGGGTTGACCCTTCACCCCCAAACACACCACATGCTATCTAATCTTGCAGACTGTCCCTAACTGGTTCAGATTGGTGCAGACATTGCCCAACTACGAATCGTAAGCAAAATCTGTCCCAAAAAATAAAATCTTTTCGTACTTCCTCATCCTAAATTGGTGCAGGAGTACTCTGCCGCATATTGTTTATTATGATATCAAAAATAAATAGTGTTTTCTTTGTCAATGCGCAGTATTGATTTTTGTGATGGTGCCATGACATTTGTGCATGTCCAAAATGAGTGTCCATTTTCAATGTCAGTCATAGTCTGAATGGAGCATTCGGTTAGGTTACCTTGACAACGCTTTGACTGTCTTGCCTGTTGCGTCTCTTCTCCATAGTAGAGGAGCTGGCGTTCACATTCTCATAAGATATCATATCAGGATGCTCTATGTCAAATATAGCCTTGACTCTGGGAATTGCAGCTAAGTCTCGGTAATCAATTATCTCATTATCTACTTTTGCCTGGGACCAAGACAGGGAGGAGATAGGTGGGGAGTGGGAGATGAGGAAACAGAGGAGGGAGGACAGAATGGGTCAGGTCAAAGGTTGCTTAATACATCACTGCATGGAGGAACTAGACCCTAACCCCACAACACCACAGCAGTCTGATTTTGGTACATTTCAGAGTTTATAAGAGTCCTTCTGCTTCACAACATCATTTGGTTATGTGGGGGTAGAGTTTCTATTCCACACAATTGACCATTAAGGACAATGAAAGCACCAGGTTGTTTTTGAGATCAAATGCAATCTAAATTGCCAACGCATTTAACTTGTTAAATTAAATAAATCTAGACTCCTGTTCAATGTGTGGTTGATGCATCAACATCTGGAGTATATCAGATATTATAAAAATGATCTTCAACCACAATTGAAATCCTGTGCCTTTGCCACACAAACAAATTAAAACTATTTCCGATGAGTCAAGGTAAAGAAGATACATAACAAAATAAAGGAATAATGTTTTTATTCTAAGACTCTTTTGACTTTTCCTATAGTTCCTATGGTTCTTTAATGCTTGCATCTATTTTACTGGCGAAAGAATCATCTTGCAGGACAGACATTTTGTCCGTGCGACTCCCCTGCATAAATAAGGGATAAATCAAAAGTAAATCAGCCCACGACAGATGGAACACCATGATGAGCAGACGCCGCTGGAGGAACTTACAGAGATGGTTCGACTGGGGCTGCCTGGAGTGCATGAGCCTGGTCTGGAGCAGGAGCTCTCAGATGAGGATCTGATGCTCTGAGAAAGACACAGACTTGCTGTTAGTTGGGTTCTCAGTGCTGAACCATGACAAGGTTTCTCTTAGACCCCCTTAGATCTTTGTTTTTAACTGAGGTTTTTATGACATGTGGCGGGAGCCTTGAAATATCTATTGTCAATAACTTCTGACATGCAGTCAAGACAGCAAAGCCAGTCATGCCATAAACAACGCTGAAAGGCTACAAAAGGAAACAGTTTTAAAAGTTGCAATATTTAATCAATTGAACAAAAAAAGACTTATATGATGTTAATGTGGTTAATCTAAAAAGACCACAGTCTGTTTATTCAGGGGAAAACTTCAGCTGCACACAGCAGGCCTGCACGCAATATTAACCTTCAGTTCATGAGAGGGGAAAAAGTAATCAAGGCAGGGCGTTTTCGGCCTCCTGGCCTGCAGGAAAAAAAGGGTTTAGGCAATAAACACCCGCTCAGGACAGTGACAGACACAAATATTTACATCATTTTATATCGTAAATGCAGCAGCTGGATATTCTAAAGTTGTCATTATCTAATTACAATCTGTAAACATATGCCTGCAGTCGAGCATATTTACAAATAGTTAAATGGAGCCAGCTATTCAAACGCTCTCGATGTGCTACTCCACGGTTGACTTTTTCAATCATCTCCTTGTTATGTGACACAGGAATGTCCTACCCTGTAGCCGTCCTCAGTTCCGCTGCTGTTCCTGCAGTGAGGGTGCCAAACGGAAGAACCTGTGTGGACAAGCAGGGACAGTTAATTACCCTGGACATGGGGGTAAATCCTCTGGGCACAAACGTGCTCACATACCTTGCAGGTACATTTCGTCCCCTTCTGTAAACAGTTTGCCACATTGGCTGCATTTTGCACAGGTGGGGTGATAATGTTTGGCCCCCGCCTGTGTAGCACATAAAGAGACAGATGCAATCTGCAGTTAATCTGTTACAACAAGGATTGATCATTACTTTGAATTACCTCTTAACATTATCTAAGTTGTGCAGCCCAGACAGACAAATGAAGTGATGTGGCACCTTTAATCAAATGATAAGTGAGTACTGGCTGGTGCTGGCTGCTCACCTCTAGAACTTTTCCAGTTATAAACTTCTGACAAGCTGCACATTGAATCCCAAACTTATTCTGGTAGTCCCTCTCACAGTAGGGAATGCCATCCCTGAAGGACAGAGGAGGTCAGGTCTTATTTCTGTGTAAGCTGTAGTTCAAAGGTGGAAGTGCGAATGCGTATTTACCTGGTGATGTATTCTCCGCACAACACTTTGTGGCAGATCTTACACTTGAAGCAGCCAAGGTGCCACTGACCTCCGAGGGCCAAAAGAGCTTGGCCGTTCTTGATGTCTCTGCCACAGCCAGAGCAATCTACACACACACACACATACACACACACACACACACACATGAAGAGCTTAGCTGTTTCCTGAAGTTCACAGAAAACCAAAAGCTTTTTAAGGTTGGATCCTCTCCCATCTACAGTTCACACTAGGGTGACTTTTCCTACTTAGTCTTATTGTGAGGATGAAGAGAATTTAGGAATCTTTTTTTAGCATCCTTACACACATAACTGTAACCTTTGTATTTGCCGAGGCCAACAGGTGTAGCTCTGCCCTTGAACGACAGGATGAACTGAACACCCTGGCTGGTACATGAGCCAGAGACGGACAAAGTTCAGGACATAATCCTGTCTGATTATGTTTGTATGGGAAAGTCTTTGATCTACTTTTAAACTCAGCGATTGGATATTTCTGATATGAGCACTTAATTGAATCACCTCACTCAATTCATGCTGCACTTACTGTTGGGATAGCTGAGCTGAGTCGGAGACAGCGGTTGAAAACAGTGCTGGCAGAAGAAGTCTTTGCCACTAAAGGTTACAAACTCCCCAGCAGTAAAGGACTGTCTGAAGAAACAGAACAGCGTCATCCATTATGACATATTTGTAAAATACTCCTTTTCATCAATGTGTTCTCTGCATAGCTTTGAATGATATGGGTTTGAGTCCTGGCTGCTACCAACATCTGGAGCTTTGCCTCCTTTGTTAATGTCTGACTAAAATCTTCAAAACACTTGAGTGATTTAGGTAGGCTTATTTAAATGGGATAGACACTTCTGTGAAGCAGAGGAAGAGTTAATTCTCACCCTCAATCTTTCCAAGTTTTCTGGGCACTGTTAGGTATTGCTCCGTGAGTTTTAGATATAAACCATAAACTGAAGGTGAACAATCACTCATTAATTCAACAACTATGATTAATTAACTGTAAAGTTAACCAACTCTTTTGTGACAGCATATCACCAGAGGGGGATCGATATGCTCTTGAATTTGGTGAGCTCCTATATCTTTATCTCTATATACCTTTCTTTGTAGATTTTTTGGTGAATTTGCATTTCAAGACCATCAATGATGTCAAAAACATAACTAGACTGGGGGACTTTAAACTTACTTGCAAACGGTGCAGACGAAGCAGGCAGGATGGTAGGTCTTCCCCAGGACCGTCACCACCTCACCCTCCACAAATTCCCGGCAATTGTTGCAGAGCGTGCCGTGAAGCCTCTGGAAGTCCAGGGGGCACAGATATTCACCGTTCCTCATAAAGAAGCCGCTCTGAGCCATGTCGCAGCCACAAACTGCACACACGCAAAAACATGTTCCAACAGAGATCAACTGAATAATAAATGTTCATCATTTCTGAATAACTGCACTGTCAAAGTCAGCTGAGTAGTTTGCAGCGACAAAGAATGTCATTGCTATCAACTTTATATCCCCCATTTAATAACTAGCTGGTTAGCAAACACAGCTGTTGAGGTGGTGAATGCCTTCCAGCTCTTATTTGTTCGACAAAATGGTGTCAGGCATTTAAGCGCGAGTGATGCCCGTTAAATGTCAGGGAGGATGTGTATTTGACGAGAGACATATGATACCTTGATTCTTACGCTGCTTCTAAACATGCCACAACACAAGCCAAGGATAGACACTCCAAGTATAACCTGCTATTCACAAACAATGAAGACAGCATTTAAATATTCTCATTATCAAGCACTGAACTAATGTCACACAACATGGTAAACAAGAGTTTATTGTGTCCCCTGTTGTACAAATGTTTTAATTACCTCATTAAAGCCTGTATGCAGAGAATTATGGGGGAATTCTGATGCTCTTGCCGCTTCAGACCAGCTTTCTCTCAGTTAAAATGCTGCAGGGTTTACTGCTCTGAGAGTCTCTTTGTTCCTTCTGAGCTCTGAACAGCATCGCAATGTGATGAAAAGGCAAAAGCACGAGAAGCTCGTCACTTTCAATTAACGGGGACAATGGCCTGCTGAGGAAATCTGTTTTTCGGCCAGCAGGTCCACTGAATGCCGGACAAGTTGGGAGGTTTTCACAACCGCCCATTGTACATGGAATAAGTTGATTTAGATGGAATAGATGGCAGGGATAGATTGCTAGTGATTTTAATGCTGAAAATAAGCAATTTTAAGGCTAAATGTTAGCTGTGTGCTGAAAATGCTGCCTTGTTCTCATGGGGCAGCAGATACTACCCTATTCTGCTGCTCATCAGGCAATCTTGGATTCTGTCTAGGTTGACCATCAAGCTTTTCTGGTGAGATGTTTTCCTCTGAGCATCTTTGCAGGATGCCGCTCCTCTACTGACCTTTGCAGGTAAAACACTTCACATGGAAGTGGTTGGCCTGGACTCGCAGCACCTGTCCTCTGCAGGGTTCACCACATCTGAAGCAATGGACCATCCGTCTCCCTGATGAAGGACTCTGAAGGCAGCCATCCTGCGTGTGCAACACTGCCATGACAAAACACTGTAATTACCGGCTTATAACGCATAAAAACCACTTTAATGTGTATGACAATGGCAACCTGTAGGTTTTTGATTTAGTAATTGCCTTGAAGAGCAACTTAATTAACATTTGCTATTTACACAATCAATTATTCTACAGACATTGGCACTTATTGTTGCCTATGACCTTAAACTTATCCTGCAAATTGTCGAAAATGATTCTTCATGTAATTTACTTAGCCAACATACTGGTGTTAATGCCCCCAAGCTGCTGGAGTGGCAACAAATAGATGCTGAAGCAAAGCAATACCTGGTCAACCGACTCTGTGCAAAATATAAAAAGTGTAACTGGATGGTCTGGTAATTGTAACTGGTTGATCTGGTAATTTTAAAGTCCCAACTATGCAGTGCTTTGCTCTGGTTCATGGTTGAAAGTCCAAACCAAGTCTAACATTGTAGGCTTTAAAGTAAAAAAAAAAATTTACATTTTTAAAAGAAATTATTTTTTAAAACTAAACGAAAACCAAACCAACTATTTATAACGCTAATACCTTCGTGTGTGTATTATTTTATTGATAAATCCGTTTCAGAAGATTTGCAGCTTCTCAGTTTTTAACAAAACAACAAAACAAACTACTGATTTCTCAAATTATTCTACTATCACTATTCACCTTGTTTGTTACCATTTGTTCTCTCCTTCACGTCTAACTGCTGCAGCCAGCAGGAGGAGCGGATGCCTGAGCAATCTAATCAACCCTTGAAAGGTCTTGAATGTGATTAGTAGAGGAGAGAAAGGAAAGAATGCAGCGCATGGCCCCACCACCTCTCCCTGTGTGGACTTGCATGATATTTTCATGCACAGAATCAACAGCCAATCTCTTATGGAAATAAATCCTGCATGTTCTGTTATACTAACACTACTTTAAGTGCCAGCACACACAGGAACAGCCCAGACTTGTGAACACAGAAGAGAGAACAGTTTTTTGGCCTCAACCCCACCTCTGGTGTGAGAAATCGAAATTCAACTGTAATTTTTTCCTGCTCACAGCAGATGATGTGACCATAAGTGTCCAACAAGTAACCAGTTCTCACGTATAGACAAGTCCCTCTTCATCATGAAACAATGTGATGGACAAGGAACAATTTTATCCTTTATAACAAAGTTTGCCAAGTCTGACAGTGGAAACAGGATCCATCTCAGAGTCTGCCAACACAGACTGAAAACTGCCCTTTGTCCCAGAGCACCTCATATACGTACGTCCACAACACCATCGTCATGCCAACACAGTTACACAAGAGTAAAGGTTTACTTTAAGATGATGGATGGAGAAACAACACAAGAAGGGAGCTCATCTTGTATTGCTTCACCTTCACAAGCATCTTTGTTATGGTAACTGTGTGTGTCATCCACATGTTCTTGATCATGCATGATGCTGATACAGTGTCATGGATTAGCAAATGATAGATTTAGACATAGAGCAAGTGGAGAGAAACCTGAGAGGGATGGATAATCACACCAGCAGTCTATAGCAGACATCTGCCTGTGTATGTCTGGATGAGAACCTAGTATTTTTCCTCTTTAATCATCTTCAATTTACCGTAGTCGCAGTTGCAGGTTCCATGTCATTATGAGGATGTGAACTACTCCTTTGTTAGTTTTATCAAATATACTTCCTGCCCAAGTTTTACAAAAAGTTTAATATAAGCTTGCCTACAGCAAAATTATGTCTATGGTTGCATAATTATGCTGACATTTTGTTGAGTACATTGTAATATGACGGCTCATTTCCTAATTTGGAAACCACATAATTTTTTTAAATCTTCATATTCAAAATGTGGCCGAGTTTGAGACACTTGATAGATACGACTTTAGGAACTGTGTTTTTAGACTATCATCATCAACCGTAATTACTGCAACAACAGAATCTGTGTTCTATAACACACTACACGACAAAAAAAGACCAGTGCTGGGATACCTCCATAGCTGTACTGTTAAACAAATAACATGCTCACAAATCATAAATTACACAAAGGTAAATTAAAACACACATGACACACTCACAGAGAGAGAGAGAGACACAGAGAGAGAGAGAGAGAGAGAGAGGGAGGGAGGGAGAGGGAGAGTCTTCTACCTTTCATGACAGTCGCTGTCTATGCGTCTGTGTGCGATCGCTGCCGAGCAGAGAATGTGGAGACTGGACTTACTGGACCGCTGGTCACGGGGGAAATGGGGGTGGTCCAAAACACAGAGGGGCAGGAGTGTGTGTCTGTGTGTGTGTGTGTGTGTGTGTGTGTGTGTGTGTGTGTGATGTAGCAAGAGTAACTAATAATAAATAAAAATAAATACATTTTAAATACTCGCAAAGCTCTTTAATTGTGTAAGTTGCACAAACTCCTGTTGTGAATCTGTGTATTTCAGCTCCGACATAGAAATACATTTATGATGTGAAATGAATGCTGACATAAAGATATTCTCTAGCTCTTTCTTTATCCACCAAATAAAGTCAATATTTGCCTTTTGCTACATTGAAGCACCTGTGATGGATGCAAATTCTGGAGGCAGATCAATGAATGTGAAATGATGGTTTGAGGCCAGATTACTTAATGCTGTCCTATTACAGCTTGGAAAACAATGTGTGTGTGTTTTTTAAAAATATATTTATGTAAAAAAAAATACAAAAACAAATAAATAAACAAAACCCAAACAACAACTCAGTGTCCATAATATAGAATTATTACATTTACAACAACAAAAAAGTCCCTTAACATGAAATATAAGCAAAGCCTTGAGTTGTGTTCCTCCAAGTTTCTGCTGATTACCTGACATCTGTGCTGGTATACTGGCCAACTTCTCACACAGAACGTAGTCGTTGGGGTTGAGGAACGGCAGCTGCTCCATCATGGACTGTTTAGGAATGAGGTAGAGAACCTCTGCAATTTCCCCGTCCTCGATTATTGACATGCGCCTGACAGAGTTCTTCCTCTTGACACGTTCCAGGACCACCATGTCACTGCTGGAGCCGCAGATCCGGCCGAGTGTGTTGAGGTTGAGGAGGCTTGACATGCTGATGTCGTTGAGACGTTCGGCCCAACAGCTCAGGCTGCAGGTTGAGTCCAAGTGAGAAACCATAAAGATGTCACAGCCCTCCCAAACTGCCCTCTGTGACTGAGCCAGTGCCTGTCCGTGTGTGTGTGTGTGTGTGCGTGTGTGTGTGTGTGTGTGTGTGTGTGTGTGTGTGTGTGGCAGGCAGGTAAAGGACTAACTCCAACCACGACCCGTTAAGAAGATTAAGTAAGTATATTTTTAGGGTTTATCTTCATGGTAAACAGGATGTAAGCTCAAGGATGTCTGTATCAGATGCCCTTCCCTTAATTCCTTGACATTCACCAAGAATCTTTCCACATTTATATTTACTCAGTGAATGTCAGTTTAAGCCGAAGCTGTGAACTTTACCTTGAATATTGAAGAGTCCACCAGATGAATGCAATGGCCTAATATTCAGCATACTTCCCCAATCCTCTGACTACAAATACTAAATTGATTGTTCTAGTCCTTTTGTATGTTATCCAGGGCACATTAGTATTTTGAATAACACTAAAGGGATATTTTAAGTAAAGCTTGATTATCGATTAATTATTCAGACAAGTTGCCCTTCAGGTTATTTTTATTGTGTGCTTCAGAGCTAGATACGTTTCTCAAATATTCACAACAAAAAAACCCAACCGTGTCCATCGGAACTGAGCCAAGTCGTTAATTAATGACACCCACATTCATTTGAATACCAGCAGTCAAATGAAAGGCAGATATGTTTACACAGCTAAGTCAACATGTTACTTGTCTTTCTTGTCATTTGAGTTCACCAGACATGAGCAAAAACCCAATCCTGTTGAAAGTCCAGTTTATCCACAGCAAATAAGCATGGAAAGAGCTCCACCTACTGATTTAAATGTGCTAACATCGAGTTAAGTGGTATATTTCAATGGTTTTTGCTGCTTTGTATGTTGTCTAAATGCAGAATATGCAGCATTTCACAATTATCTGAGCTACATATGTTAAGCCCACTTAAGTCACCTCAGGTATTTTGAAGCTGCAGGGTCACTGCTGATAATGAGCTCGCAACATGCTAACTTGCAACAGGGAAAGGTGAATTTAGAGAGATGATTAAAAACAACAAACTCAAAAAACTTTCCCCCTAACAATTTGCCACATAAATTAGAATAGAACCATCCGGATAGGTTTATAATTTTGTTCTAAAGCCAACAATCATGTCTTTCTCTGGTGATTGAGCCCATTATTTGGAAATTTCTATATTTAATTCTTCTAAAGCAGTTGGACACATCCGCCAAAATATAATTCAATATTATGTTATTCAAGTTTTGTTTTTTCTAAAAAGAGAGGGATCAGAGGAATCAGAGGAAGTGAGCAGGGATGAGAGGATTTCACTTCATTGGAGATCTGATTGACATTTCTTGAGCGTCCTGTTTGAGGCTCAGTGACTCTCTGTCGTCGTCTTCCTCCGTCTGCTTCGAGCTTTTCCTCGTCTTGTTCAGGATCCCGTCCTGGGGAAGGAGAGTCATCAGCACAATGGCTGCTGCTGATGCATTAAACAGAGGACGGAGTGTGTCTGCAGCCTCACCTGTCTGTGGTCGGAGATGTTGAGCAGCACTGAGGTGATGATGCAGCAGATGTTGTTGAATAACAAGTAGATCATCATCCACTGCCAACGCCACAATGGAATTTTTGCCTTACTGGATAAAAGACTGCACGTCAGCGAGTGTGTGACAGAAAGTTTGGCTATTCAAGGTACATTTACCCGTTTTTGGTACCCAAGATGGATCCGATTATCAGATTAGATATCCCAGTTCCAGCCACGGACACGGCCCCTGTCACACCGATGGCGGTTCCCAGAGTGGCCCGAGGCACCACCAAGGCGATGGATGGCCACGTGCTCACCTGGAGTAAAGCACAGACTTGTTACTACACCCTAAACAGCTCCACACAGCGGGACTGGCTGAAAAAACCTTTTCAGTTAAATTCACACCAATCTTTCTCACCACATGCACGAGACAGCCAACTTGTGTCCCCTCATCTTTACAGTTCCATAAATATTTACTGATGATATTACGATATTTTGTGCTGGGCTAGCTGGCTTTGCTGATATATGCCACAGCATGAAAACCATTTTAGTTACACAAATAGCTTAAGAGCCCAAAGTAGAGCCACCATGGATGTGGTTCGGGTATCTTGTCAGAATGCCTCCCAGGCATGTCCATCCAGGAGAGCACCCCAGGGCAGACATAGGAACACCCTAGGAACCCCTTTAAGGAGCCGCTGGAAGTGGCTGGGGAGAGGAGCGTCTGGGTTTCGCTACTGAAGCTCTTACCCCTGCGACCCCGGACGTGAATAGCAGGTGTAAGATGGTCATACATTAACCGACATTTCTTTGTAGTTAATTCAATGCTACATTCAAATGGATCCAAACTCACAGCAACAAAAGAGTAGGCCAGTCCCAGCCATAGAGTGGAGATGAGAGGAGAGATGTTGGTGAAGGCCAAAATGGCTGACACGGGCAGCGTGAGGATGGTGCAGGCCAGCAGAATGACACCCCGCAGACCCACAAAGTCCTGGAACGAGCACAATGGCAGAGCTCAAAGGTGAGCTCCTCCACTCATAATAATCCGCAAAGGCAAACAAGTCTGTATTCTTACTATGAGACAACCTGCAACAGTTGTGAAAACCAGTGCAGTGATATAAATAGTTCCGGCAACATTGGCTGCCTCCTCCTGACTGTAGCCGCTGAACTTATCAAGGATAAACTTACTGGGGGAGAGACAGAAGATTGTCATGATTACAGCAGTGCATAACATGGAAAATCTGACTGAGCGTCTGTGATCTATGTGGCATGAGCCCAGACAGCACCCAGGATATTCCCTGCATGAGAATTCAGCGTCGGCCCTGGCAGTTGGCACATGTTGACAGACATACCTGGCATCAGCAACGAAGGGTAAAATGATGTTGTAAAAAAAGGTGATGCTGAGAGTTAGCAGGTAGTATCTCAGTGGCAGGAGCTTCACGTCCTGAATCCTCTACAGAGGAAGAGGGAGAGTAACCTTTAGGAGTGGAAAAATCAAAATGGCATCTGGTATCAAGCTTAGTGCCGAACAACATATATGCACATGTAGAGAACCATACTATTTTGCTAGACTCCTCTTTGATGATCCTATCAAGACCCAACTGCTTGATCCCCATCTGGTCCAAGAATCCAGCTATGAGGGCCGTTCCAAAGGCAAAAACACACAGCAACGCACCTGCAAATCAAAGCCTCGTGTGTGAATCTCCACGTGTCTCTACTCCGTCAGGACCCGTGTGGCAGACCTACCGCCCCAGAGTGTCCACTGGAGACCATATGTTTGTTCAAAATTATGAGTGATGAAGAAATTCAGGACGGAACCCAAACGAGAGAAACCTATGGTCACCCCGAAGGCCATGCCCATCTCCTTGCCTTTGAACCAGAAAGCTGTGATGCGATCCTGCAAAACTGAGTAGGATGCAGAGAATGGAGTGAAAAGGTCCTCTGAGGCGACGCTGGTTTATGATTTTGAACGTGTTTGCTTTCTTACCAACTACAGATCCGCTGCCCGCTCCGAGGAGCAGTCGGCCTGCGAGCATCAGTGGCAGCAGGTAGGGAGTCCCATTGAAGTGGGAACCCAGTGCAAACAGTGCTGAGCCCAAAATACACAGAATGGAGAACAGATATATTCCAACTGCAGAGGTGGGGAAAAAAAATCAAAGTTATGATCAAATCAGCATCATAGATTTGTAAATAACACACCCACAAACTTACAAAAGTTTCCCAATTTATCGATCAGGAACCCAGACATGAGCGTCACCACCACACCCCTGATGAGAAGACCCAGAAAACATGTAAGACACTCGCCAAATCCTCTTATGAGGAAGTGTGTGCGAGAACTTACGCCCAGGAATGGACAGCAAAAAGCAGATTGTACTGCTGGGGGGTCATGCCCATGCCCAGGACACAGTCGACTGTCCCGTTGACCTCTGTTGCATTGGGACAGGTCAGGTTCTGAGGAGAGACAGCATCATGTAAAATGATCAATAAATACTGATCAATAGGGCCTGTAGGCTACTGCCTGCCCTTCCTTACCCCCTGGAACTGATCCTGCAACACACTGGGGATGTCATAGCAAAAGTAGGACCCAAACGTCTGCAGACAGTTGAAGAGCAGCACCACAAAGCGATAATAGCCTGTAAATGGAATGAGAATGAGGAGGAGATAATTCATTTCATCGAAACACACTTTTTATAAAGTAATTATAATCATTCTGCATCATATGAGAACTCCCTGCTTTTTGTAATAAACCACCTTATTGCAGTACACGAAAAAAAAACGTATTTTTTTTAATCAAAAAGGAAATCATCAGTAAGCAACCAACTGACTCTTCAAAGAGCTTCGGGACAAATTTAACCTCCGTGCATGAATGATTACATTGACCTTTTTTTTTTTGTAGTGACATGGAAATGGAAGAAAAGTTGAAAAAAAGGGAAACTTTTTTTTTTAAACGTTTGTGCATGTACAAATGCAAGATGTGAATCAAGCACACAGGAGGATTTAGGACAGGATACCACCTGTGAGGGTGAAGTTTTGATCACCCGCGCTGTTCGTTCACCAGACTCAGATCAACCACGCAAACAACAGGAGTCCTTGCAAGGGAGAGTCGAGCAGCAGTTCAAGCTTCCTCTGTCAACTCTGCTCGTCTGCTGCTCGCTCACCTCTTTTATTGGTCAGGATCTCGTAACTCATTGTCTTCTGACATCTTCTCCCATCTTAACGAACTTCTCTAATCTTGACCAACAGGATACATCTGGGTGCTGGGCTTGGTTGGAAGCAGCTTCAGCACTTTTACAAAACACTCTCATGTTCTTCTTTTCCTGTCAACATTCCTCAAACACTCAAAATCTACATACAATAGCATTTAAAGATAATACTAATAACAACAATAACAATAATTCTTCTCACACACCTTTATGCCAACGCCTGGATCACATACACTCACCGGCCACTTTATTAAGTAGACCTGTTTAGTGGCTTGTTATCACAGAGCTAATCCACCAATCACATGGTGGACACTGCATTTAGGCACGGAGACATGGTCAAGACAACTGGCGGAAGTTCAAAAAGAACACCAAAAAGGGAAATAAAGGGGGACTGAAGTGACTGGTTGTTGGTGCCCGACAGGCTGGTCTGAGGGATGGTCCAAAAGGAGGAAAATATCCAGTAAGCAGCAGTTGTGTGGATGAAAATCTTGAAATAAAAAATAAATTTTGATGTGAGAGGTCAAAGAACACTGCTTCCAGATTGTGGAAAGGCAACAGTAACTCAAATAACCAACCAGAGAATGCAGAATAGCATCTCTGAACACACAATATGTCCAACCTTGAAGAAGATGGGCTACAGCACCATGGGCCTCACATGTGAGCTATGAACAGCAAAGTGTGGCTACAATTTTGCATAGACTCAGTAAAATTTGACAATAGATGACTGGAAAAATTGAAGAATTAAGGCAGTGCTTAAGGCAAAACTGGGTTCCAACATTTTACTACTTGATAAAGTGGCTGGTGATTGCATAATTTTTGTTGCTGGATTCTACACATAATACATTAACCCTGCATGTCATTATAAACTGTCTGGCCAAAAAGGTTTCCGTTGGATTTACTACATGGGAGCAACTACATGGGAGCCTGTTATTAGATAATTACTCCCTGGGAGATGATCTTTCAGCTGGTAACAAGTTATTTAACCTCACCTGATGCAATGATTAGCTTCTCATTTCTCATTGACGTCCGTCAAGCAGAGAAGACATACAGTATAAGGAGACTGAAGAAACTACTAAAATTGGGTTAAGAACTGTCCAAAACCCGAATAACAACTGGGAACCATCATCTTCGAGGAAGAAATGTGGGCGGAATAAGATCCCTGAACGAATGTGGCCAGCGATCACTTGAATATCTGCTGAAGTCAAATTGTGGAAAAACAACAGTAGAACTCAGGGCCACTAATCAGTGAGACTCATTAGAGAAAAAGGTGTCACGTTGCTGGGGAACCCAAAGATTGTGCTAGACCATTGGAAGGTCAAATGGTCTGATGAGTCCAGATTTGCCCAGTTCCTGAGTGATGGGATCCCCGGGGTAAAGAGGGAGGCAGATGCAGTGGTCACGCCTCGTGCCGACTGTACCAGCCATGATCTGGGGTTGCTGCAGTTGATCTGGTCCAGGTTCAGCAACACACACACAGCATGGAGCCAGCGCCTGCCCTAATCACTACTAGGGGCACTCCAACAAGATATTCGACCGTGGGACTTTTTGGTGGGGGCGGGTGGTGCATGTGGCCACTCAAATGGAGCTTTTTCTTTATTTAACTTTTGATGTCAGCCTTTAACAACAGACAGATTAGGAGCTACTACAGTATATGATGTCACGTCTTCCCAACATACATTAGTTTACTTAATGAGTCACTACTGTGCATCAAACATGTGAGCACTTATGCACCTGAGAGCTGCATTTAACATCTCTGAGAAAGGAAAAACAAGACAAGGTGCAACTCAAAGTTCTTTACATACCCCCCCCCCAAAAAAAAAAAACTTATTTACTTTAAACTCATCAAAACACACATTACAAAATAAATACATGCAGTTATTATGAAGACATAATGTAATAATATCGTTACCTTTCTCTACGAGCGGCCTGAGCAAGATGGACGACATTGTTGAACCTGGGATTCACATGTTTCCCAGATACTCCACCATACTTACGGAGAGGAAGATGTAAAGCAAGCCTGTCATCTCCTGACAGGTGTTTTGCTCCACTCGGTACTTATGTAGAGCTGACAGCCAATAATAACCAATCACAGCACCGCGTCTCCTCTGAGGGGTGGTGCAGAGCCAGCGGGAGCAGGCCAGTTGTGCGGAGGCTGACAGAGCTGTGTCTTTTTATTCAGAAACAGCACAATAGTGGCAGCAAATATGAATTCAATTAACAATTCTTAATTGCTGTAATTTTTGGTAATCCTTTTGTAGCTCCAACACCCTTTCACCTCTCGAGCTCCAGGGTCCCCTCAGTAACTGACCTTAGTGTTCTGGCTGGTGCAAACACATGTAAATTACCATTTATAAAATTGTGTGAACACTACCAGGCCCTAAAGCGCCTTATTAAAATGTACAATGAGGGTAACCTGTATGCAGATAGTTGTTCCCAAACCTACAGGCACGATCTAATGTTTGCTGTCACTATGCTAACATGTTAAAGGAACATGCATTTGCATCCTGGCACCGCGTAGATGACGTCCTTATTTAGACTCTGGAAGACATTTTAAACAAGCTTACTTCAATAACCCCGTCAAGGTGATGTAACACGTACATTAGTGTCTCAATTGTAGAATAAGAAATTTAAGTGTCTGTTCTTGAGATTTCAGACATTATTAACATGTAACTTATCTCTGAAAGATTGCTTCAAAACAAAGATACAAAGACACTAAGGCTGTATTCTTGTGCACAATGATCCCAATCTGCCAAAATCAAAAAAATCTGGATGTCACAGAAACATCCTGAAACATTTTGGTCAGCGAGGTGACATATTTGAATGTTTACAGGATATATTTATAGTATTAGTTAGACTTGTAGAGCCTCTGAGCGTAACTGCAAATTATTATAGTGTATGCTGTGTTTCACCATTTGTCATTTACTTTGGGCCAATGTCATCCTGATATGCTGAACACGTTTAAAATATTTAATCATTCTGACTATGCACATCCCCATCAGCTGTTCTGTACAAGCCTGACACTTGTCAAGTTAGCTTTTTGCTATTGTAATGCTATTTTGCCCATATAAAGGATTTCTGGTCAGACAATTATGACACATTTTTGGTATATTACATTGTGTGAGTTTTAAGTTTATGGTACTTGCTAAGACACTTGGGAGGTAATGTTGAGGAACACAGGAAAGTCTGAAATAGTTTTCATTTTTAGTTTTTTTCCCCAAATATTTGTTGATAAGAGAAAAAAAAAAAAAAAAGAAAGAACAAAAACCCTAAAATGTTGTAGAAGGTATGATGAACAAGTCAGTGGAGAACAACGGAATTACCTACAGTATTTAGGCCTACTGTAAGATTAATATGGTAGCTTTGTACAAACATTTGTGGCCAATACTGCCTTTGCTTAATTACTGTGAATAATTCAGGTCTTCATGCTTCATTAGACAAGTGACAGATGACTAAAATGTCTAAAATATTATACATGACACATGATATACATCACATACAAACTGAAACGCCTTGATATGTCATACAATTAAGAAGAAAAAGGTACCTAAAACTCTTAAAGAATAAATAAAATTTAAGAGTTAACAGAATGAGACCTAAACCCTTCATCATCCTCTCTGTGCGGCTCCTCCTCTGCCTCCCTGAGTTGCTCTCTCTCCGAGTCTGTCTGCGCCTGCTCTGACCTTTTCCTGGTCTTGTTCAGGATTCCGCCCTGCAAAAAAAGGAAGACCTCAGCACACGTTGGCTGAGCCGATGCACAGAAGAGCTGGCAGCGTCTGCCTCACCTGTCGGTAGTCCGCGATGTTCAGCAGCACGGAGGTGATGATGCAGCAGATGGTGTTGGCCAACATGAAGATCATCATCCTTTGCCAACGCCACAAAGGAATTTTAGTTTCACTGGACAGGAAAAGGAGAAAACAAGAAAAGTCAAGCTCCATAAACAAGGTCTGGAGATCCCACAATTCATTACAATAATAACACTGAATAATTCCTACCTGGACTTGGTGCCCAAAATCTGTCCCACAACCAGGTTGGATATGCCGATTCCCACCATCTGTAGGGAAGTTGCCAGACCCATGGCGGTTCCCAGAGTCGCCTGAGGCACCACCAGGGGAATAGACGGCCACATACTCGCCTGGAGTACACAAACAGGCTCCAATATAATGCAGCTGTATAGCACTTCATTTACATAATGGGAAGATTTTACTGGAGGACATCACTGTTCTTCTTAAAGCTAGCTAGTCATGCTAAACCACAGCTGGTTGGCAAGGAATCATCAGCTACGATAAAATTAAAATTGAAGTATATATGAACTAAGCTTGAACTGAGGACCTGGAGAACAGGGATATTAACCTCTCCAGAGATCTGACCTCTTTCACTAACTTCTAATTTCATGTTATACATATACCGGTATCTACTCATCATATGCCATAAGGCCAGTGTGCATTCTGCATGATGACTAAGCTTCTACCTGTGTTCATTTAAAAAAGATCTGCCTGAGAAAAGACGTGTCAGACATTCATGGATAAAAAAACTCACAGCAGCAAAGGAGTAGGTGACCCCCAGCCATATGGTGGAGACGAGAGGCGGGACATAGCTAAAGGCCAGGAGACCAAACACAGGCAGCGTGAAGACGGCACAGGCGAAGGCAAAGATGCCCCGAAGGCCTACATAATCCTGAAGCAAACAGGTCATCAGAAACAACATTCTAACTGAGTGGGAACAGAAACCGATTCACATGCTTACTATGAGAATGCCAACACTGGCTGAGAGGACCAGCGAACTGTCGTAAACTGCTCCGGCGATGTAGGCCGCCTCCTTCTGACTGTAGCCGCTGTACTTGTCCTGAATAAACTTACTAGACAACAGAACAGATCAGATCACTTGTTCATTTTAAAGTTACATCATATTTAGGTCTCAAGGCTGCGCTATATTATTTAGTGGGCCCTCGGCCCTTGAAGAGTTCAGTGTGAATATGCATCTGTTAATGTGTGACCAGTTCTAAATGTACATCATGTGTCAATCATAAAGCCATTTCTACAATAGGAAGTGAGATCTTAGCGTTGATGGCTCTACCTGGCATCTGCGATGAACGGGAAGATTCCATTGTAAAAAAACATGATGGTCAGCACCAGCAGCCAGTATCTTAGTGACAGGAGCTTCACATCCTGGATCCTCTACACACACACACACACACACACACACAGGCATTATTTGTATTATTGTAACGTTATGTAGAGAGGGACACATTAAAAACAATATGACATCATATTATAACCCTCTAGGTCTAGTTAATTTGCCTCACACTTTCTGATACATCTGTACACCAGTCTAAAAAAACAAGACAAGCTAAAATGAGGAAAATAGGCCTAGAAAATATACGTACTACTTTGCGGGACTCTTCTTGGATGGCACCATCAAGTCCCAGCTGTTTTATCCCGACCTTGTCCAGAGTACTGACTACAATCGCTGATAAAAAGCCCAGAACACACAGGAAGGCACCTAGAAAAAAAGGGTAGTGGTCCAGGTGATTTTAAGGGCCAATGTAGCATAGGTGATCATTTACACGTGTGCAGAATTACCGCCCCAGAGTGTCCACTGCATTTCATATTTCTCTTCGAACTTCTGGGTGAGGAAGAAGTTTAGGACAGACCCAAGTCGAGAGAAAGCCAGGGTCAACCCAAAAGCCAGTGCCAGCTCCTTTCCTTTGAACCAGAAGGCTGTGATCCGGTTCTGAACAACTGAAACAGATAAGCAACAGAGTCAGTGATACTGTACTGGATATGAAAACAAGGGTTTTGGTGAGTTGTCCGTACTGGTCAGAGATCCATTTCCTGACCCAAATAGCAGTCGGCCCGTGAGCATCAGAGGCAGCAGATAGGGAGTTCCTTTAAAGTGGGACCCCAGTGCAAACAATGATGAGCCCAAAACACACAGAAAGGAGAACAAAAATACTCCAACTGCAGAGGGGAAGAACAAGGAATAGGTTCATCAAATGGGATGTTAAAGCAGATGCTAATTTAGCACTTCTAGACCTGAGAGACTTACAGCGGTTTCCTAATTTATCAATAAGAAATCCGGCCAGGATCACTACCAATGCATTCCTGTTGAGAGCATAAATGCAAAAATGATATGCTAAAGTCACTCATCAGCCTTTTACAGTATAGCTATGTGTGTATTTGCATACGTCCAAGCATAGATGGCATAAAGAAGATTGTACTGCTGGGGGGTCATGCCCAGGCCCAACACACAGTCTGTTGTCCCATTGATCACTGTTGCGTTGGGACAGGTCAGGTTCTGGAGTGGCAGAATGTTAACAATGGAGTCATGTGGAAACATCAATCCATAGTGATCAATACTAGACAGATGCTGTTTACTTACCCCCTGGAACTGATCCTGCAACACGCTGGGGATGTCAAAGCAGAAGTAGGACCCAAACGTCAGCAAACAGTTAAAGAACAGCACCACAAAGCGATAATAGCCTGTAACAAGACAAATAAAACAATATATCATCGAATAGTAATAAAGCCCACGTTATTCCAGTTTAGATCGACTTTGGTTTTTAATATTTCTTTTGGAGCAAAAAGAATACTCAAATAAATTAATAGATAACAGATGTACACATTAATACTGCAAAAAGCATTTATACTAAGAAGAGAGGGGAAATGAATTACTTATTACTTGCTTATTGTGGTAAACGATAAAACTTTTGTTTTTCATTTTTTCAGAAGAAACGTTAATATAAGTAGAACCTCCAAGAGTTTTAGCAACTTCCCATTTGGTCACATGCGCGACCCCAAAAATCAAAACGCTGAGCGGTTCACACTTAAGACCTTGCAAAACATAAATAGATGAAATATTATTTTACCTTTTTCAGCCGGCTGAGTCATGGTGGCGCGAAAAGGTACGGAGACTTCTTAAAACTAAGCAGTTTACATGCCACAGCGTTGATAAAGTCTTCAGGTTGTTGACATGAGCTTTCTAGCATACCACCAGTTTGCTGGAGGCTGACCAGAGTAGATCTATAAACGACAGGGATGGCTTAAAGACTGTATAACGCCGCGATCAAATGGTTTGGAACTCTGTGCTGCCTCTTCGGCTTCCGTAGAGCAGTGTCTAAACGTGAAACTAGTCTGATTCTATTAATTGTTCCCTAGATAAATCACGTCATGTTTATAAGTAGTCGTATGTGTCCCAGCACAAATTGCTCATTGTATTATGAGGTGTAATCGTACTTGGGACAAACCCCGCAGATGGTATCAACTTGTCTTGTGTCCATCCATCTGGTGACAGCTGCTGTGTCTCTTTGTACCTTCTGCTGTTTGCTTCTAAAAGTAACCCTTTCCAATCTTTCAAAGAATTCAATTCCGAGAAGTAGAAGTAGTCGTTGCAGTGGTAGTCCAAAACTAAAGTTTGAAATAGCAACTTTTAGGTTTTATTGTTGAAACAGCAAAGGTAATCATTTTCACCTTCAAATTTGATTTAAAAAATGTTGATATTGTTTCAATATTTATAGTTCTCTGTGTTAAAACAATCTGAAAGCTAGGGATCTGACTCTTACTAAAATAAGATGGGGAAGTGCCAAAGCAAAGTTAAAAGTTTTGACGCTGATGTGGCAGGAACTATCTGCGCGTTTCAACTCTTTTGTCCATCTGCGGACACCGTCGCCGTCATTGAAAGCTTTGTTTTCATGTAGATGTGAGAGTTTTATGGCCTTTGTCGGTCTGAAATGTCAGTGCTGCACAGAGCTGAAGCATGGGACATGTCTGAATCCGAAGAAAGCGACACTCAAATGCAATCAAACGTAACGATTGATGCGAAGAGCGCGACAGAAAATACATCCTTAACGCAGAGTCGGAGCACAGAACACGAACGTCTCCCATCGTCTTCAGTTACAGAAGGACGGACCTCTGCTCGACCCGGTGGACCCGTCACTGCGAGTCCTGCACGAAAACGCCGATCAAAGGAAGAGATCGAGGCGGACAGAGAGACAGCCAGGCAGAGGAAGGAGGCGAGGGAGAGACAGAGAGCAGCCAGAGCCCAGGAAAAGGAGCAGCGAAGACAGGAGCAACGGGGGAGGAGAGAGGCCGCAGATAACCTGAAGTCCCTTCGCCCAGAGAACTACCTGAAGAGTCTGACTGTCTGCATAGACCCCGGTATACCAAGCTGCCTTCAACGAGAATTATCAAATAGATATAAGTCTCTATTTCTGTATTTTCAGCTGAATAATACGATGACGAAGGAAAGGCCCAGTGCCATCTGGCCTGGATATGGCTTTCACACAATGAAAACATCATGAAATGATGCTAAAGTTTGACTGTCTGTGCCCTTTAATTTAGCTCTGTTACAACAAGATGGCTCAGACATCTTGCTGGACACTTTGGCTACTCTGGAGTGGAGGTTTGACATCACCCCCCAGCTGATTCCCCGCAGTGTCACCTGGAGTAGAGCTTTGCTGCAGGTAGTTCTCGCTCACATGTAGCGATTCGCCTGACGGTTAAAATGTTAGTCAGGTCATGCAGGAGTCACTAAATGTTATTGTGTGTAGCAATTAATTGATCATTGTGTGGTTAGTGTTGGTTAATATTTGATGCTTTGTCTTCAGCAGGGAGATGACAAAAGTGACTCTGTGGAGGAAGACCAAGTGGTTCTGGTTCTGGATATGAGTGACTTTATTGAATTAGTTCTTTCTGTGAAGAAGGTATGGCAGATGGATTCTGAAATAAAACCTCTTGGATGCTCTCTTTGGAGCCTTCGTTGTTTTTAATCCTTTCTTTTGCAGCTGCTCAACAGCAGAGAGGACGGGTCAGGTGAGGGCTCTGTCACCAATCCTCTTTTGGAGGGTCTCAACAGGGAGATGAGGAAGGTGGTCATGCTGTTGCTAACAGAGTCTCATCCAGATTGCCCGTAAGTGCATACATCCATGTAGTTAATAAATTCTCAGAAACCCATAGTTATTTAATTTTGTCTTTCTTGCACATTCTATGTTCTATTTTTAATCCTTATCAGCAGGACCCACCCTTCTGATGAACAAGAACTATATGAAGCCCTAAACACAACACTGGGGATGGAGAATCCAGACATCGAAGAAGTCTGTTTATTTTGGTTCTCTTTTCTCATAACACCACAGTAGCTCCATAGTCCAGATTCATCCATTTTACAGAAAGTTCTTCTGTCCTCCCCAGGTTCTTGTGTACCTCCAAGTCCATAAAAATATGTCAATGGTCTGCCTGGACAACTGGCAGGAGATCACAACCCATGTGTGTGCTGTAACCAAGGCCTTATCAAAGCGACCTTTTAGGTCAGGGCTGCTCTGGACAGATGAGGTGAATGACCATCAGACATTACCTGTCTCTCGTCTCTTTCTTCCTCCAGACTGCTGACAGAGCGAGCAGAGCTGCCGTTCTGCGTGGAGGGTTCATGGGCCAGTGGAGTTCGTGTGGACAGCGACGGATCAGGGCTGATCCAGGTCTGGCGGAATCAGCTCCAGCAGCTGAATAGAGTCAGCCCTGCTGTGGCCTCTGCTGTGACTGCAGCGTACCCGTCTCCTCAGCTGCTGCTGCAGGTGTGCCAGGCTCATTTATCTCACTTCCGTGATAGTTTGTTACATTTAGGCTCATTAGTTTAAGGTTGTGAATGAACTCTTGCATCGTTTCAGGCATACGGGGGCTTGGCAGCAGAGGCGGACAGAAAGGGGCTGCTGGCTGGGCTCTTGGTCAAAAGCGGAGATAATGAAAGGCGCGTAGGGCCAGAGATATCTGCCCGAATCTACCGTTACCTCACAGCCCAGAACCCACAGTTGGTTCTGGACTAATTTGGATGGTTTTCAGTGAAGATGAAACGTGTTTAAAGACATGTAACCACTCAGGTGCTAACAAGGTCGTCTTTACAATCCCAAAATATGCATAGAAATTACAGTGATTGTAGATAATATCGAATTTTTCTTCTGAACTTTATAGATTGTAATATGTAAATATATTGTTGTAACAAATGATATTTTCTAAAAAAAAAAAAAAAAAAAAAAAGGAACAATGCAACAAGACTTGTCTCTTTTTTAAATATTATTTTCTGGGATCACAGATAAAAAAAATCACCCTCTTTTCTACAACAGCAACCAACTGCAGTTGGTATTTAATCTTGGCTGTGAACATGCATATCAAAGTCCCAAAAAAAAATATTTTTACTGTAAAAAAAACCAACAGCTTTCAGCCACTTCCAACATGGAGCCAGAATGACCACTTTAACACTTTAAAAGTCATACTCGCCATTACACATTAATTCAGGTTTGACTGCCATGAACATGCTAAATATAGTGACGATCCACTCCAGTACTGGCTCTAAGTTCACCTTAAAGGTTCGTGGTGTGACCTTTCGTTGGCAGTGACAGATGTGTTCCGGACACCTTTGTTCTGCTGCTTCATGTCCAGCGACATCTTTTGCTCTGGTAATCCTCTGGCTCAGAGCAGCAGCTGTCGTAGTCACTGCTGGGAGGGGTTGGAGGACAGTAGCAAGTGCAGGGACAACCCCGACGGGATGTTACACAGTCACACAGGGGTTGGTCTGGGGTAGGAATCGGACTGGTGTTGAATACCGTAGAGGGGATGGGACCAAGACTGCAGCTTGAAACTGGCTCTTCCTGGAGGTTTTTGGCAAAGTCCTCATACTGCTCTGAGGCATCAGGGCTGCTGCTGCTGCTGAGCGTGAACACCCAGCCTAGCTGCACCTGGAGGACGGTGCGCAGGCCTGGGGGCACATCCAGCTCTCGAAGCACATCCAGGTTGGGGGGCATCGTCTGCCGCAGCTGGGCACAGCAAAGGTACTGAAGGGTGGTGGGTGTGTGACAAGCACGGATTACCTTCATACTACTTTTGGCTGCGGTGGAGCACACCATGGGATAGAACTTCTTGTTCTGCAGCCTCGTGGCAGCAACGCCTACAGCAGACAACAAAACCAGTTCAGAAGAGTGGGTCAAATCAGTTTTACGGACCTTTTGGCTTTGCACATTGTACCTATACAGCGGCGATTCTTGTAGAAGGTCAGGGTCCCGTGCCAGGTGTCCAGATGTATTCCAATAATGGAGCCCTGGCCAAACTGAGATGAGAACTTCACTTTGTCACCTTTGTGCTGCAGATAACCTGACCAGATGATAACAGAACATTTTTACTTAAACAGTTAACCTGCTTGCCTACAGAAGTCAAACAACTATCTAAATGGGAGTTAACAGTAGAAATGTTTCACCTACCTGTGTAGGAGAGGCCCCAGCTAGCTTCATCATGGCCCAGCAGGCTCCCAAAGTTGTACTTGAACTTCTCCAGGTTTACCTCTGAAGTGCCAATTCCCACCATCTCCACCAGCGTGGGAAAGGCATCACATATTAGAGAAAAAAGTGCTGACCTGTTAATGGCCACACATTATTCAATACCCACCATATCTGTCCCGTAGACAGGAGAGGTCATCTTCACTTCCCAGAAGTGCTGGCCGTCTGCGAGCTCCTTGGTTCCGCGGATGGCCGCGGTGCCGGAGCTGTAGTCTAGGTGGAAGCTCACCTTCCTGTTGCCACAGCTGAGGAAGGCTCCAGAAGACTTGAAGTGGTTATCCCACTCCCAGTCAAAACCTGGGTGAGGAGCACAGAAACAGAGAGATATGGGATCGCATATGAAATATGTAGTCGTATTCTCATTAAATCCTAAAATAGCAGGTGGGGTATACTCAAAGTCCAGGGTATTCTCACCCTGATCATCCTCCCCACAGAAGCATTCACTGCCGAGGCCGAGGCCGAGGCCAGACGTGTCCTCCTGCTGTTGCTCGCACTGGCAGAAAGACTGGCCGAACACTGGCACCACGCTGGACAAGGCTGCTCCTTCACAAGCAATCTGAGGAGCCTGCAGGTAAGCCTGCAGCTCAGGCTCTCGCTCACTCATCTGCTGGGCAGCAGCAAAGTAAGATGACAATGATTCCGTGTGTTCACTTAAGTGGCAGTGACGAGGATCAGAATATCAAATAATAATGAATAATGACTATTATTCTAATGACAATGAATATTATGAATACTCAATATTATGCAGTATAATGATGGCAGCAATGCTTTTAAGGACCCTAATAGGATGGCTCATAGTCCAGAGTCAGCATGGAAGTCTTCCCCCTCAACAGGGTTCACAGCTTGTGTACTAAATTAGACCCCTTCCAAAAATACTGGACCCAGCTTCCCTGTCTGTAACACATACTGGGGCAGTCGCAATAGTATTAGTGTTACATATAACTTGGTACAAGAGGTAAAATAAAGTATACTTTGAAAGGGAAAGAGGTGAAATTCCCTCATTACGGTGCAGGAGTGCCTGTGTGTCATTTTTTCCTCCTTTCTCTGGTTGTTCAGAGCCTTCACTCACTTAATTTTGTTAATTTATTGCTGGAATAAACACCTGCTTAAAAACAGTGGCAACTCTAACAGAAATGTATAATCTAAGCAGTAACACAGAAAATGAACTGTGGAGTAATTACAAGACAGTACACAGTACATTTCATTATATACCAAACCTACATGGAAATATAATTTGCTTTATTACTTGTCTAAACCTAATAATAGTAGGAAATGTCTCCTTGCTCTATTCTCACGGGCTCACCTGCACCATAGGCCGACCTTCCTGTTCTTCCTGCTCTGAAGTCTGGATCAGGGCCAGGGCATCTGTGTCCTGCCATACCTCGCTCCAGACCAAATGTCGAGTCCGTCCATTCCTGCCCTTTCTCAGCATGGCAGTTCTAGGGACAGCACACCCAACACCTCCTGACTACTTGGCCCATGCATGGCTTAATGTACCGGTATATTCATTTAGAACATCCAGCTCTACTCCCATTTGATAAATCATTTCATATTTGATATTATTTTTACACCATTTATGTTAAGATCTTTTCATATGAGAGACTTGAGAAATAGAGAAGATTGTGGTGTCTGTCATGACCTCTGCTGAAATTCCTGATATCATGATTCCCTAACCTACAACAGGAAGTAGGTTAGGGAATATTTTAAGAGTACCGGTATAGAACTGACAAAGCTTCAGGGGAGTAGACCTGATCTTGACCTGATCTTGGGGTTCCAGCTCCCCTGTTTTTATCACATGTTGCACTTGGCAGCAGGAAGTATTTTCCTGCACTTGTTTTGCACTTAACCCTGGTTCACTGTGCCGCCGTGGTAACCCGAGTCCATTCAGCCTCTGCTGAGCACAGGCAAACCCAGGTCATTGTAACAGGCGACTATATGTCATCATCAATGAAAATATCTGATTTCAATACCTTTGTGTTTACACCCCTTGGTCTATTGCCCTCTTTATACACTAAAAACTGTAGCATTAAAACTGGGGAGTAAATATCCAGTCAAGGTATCAGAATTCCATTGGTTACACAGTAAGTAATCCCACAACCATTTTGTAAAAAATCACATGTGTCTCAACCTGATAGCATGTCTCGGTTAATTCCACAACGGACCGTGGCAGCTGGTGACCGCTTTGCAAGCAGGTGTGGGAGTTAAGTGCCAATAGTTCTGATTAGTCAGTCTGGTCTCGCTTTAATTAGGCTTTACCCTACATACATTAAGTCTATCATCTGTACGGCCCAATCTGGACAAATTACACTGGCAGTGTCCTGACTGACTTGACATCAATGCAGACAGTACAGGACTGTCAGAAATCAGAACTTCTTCACTCTTGAATGATGGGTTTTTAGTGATCCACAGATCAGTGGAATAAAAGCTTCTCACACAGTCAAGGTTTATCCTATACATAGCAGTCACTGCATGTTCAGAAATTAGCATTCCACCTGATATTGGATATTATCTTTAACTGAAATGAACACTGTACATTATATGAAGCTGACTTTGCTCTTACCTTACAGAAGTGTTCATATATTCTGTGTTGGAGTGGCTCATCACCAATTGCGTTCCTCTAAGATATCATGTATCCAAAACATGTGAGAACTGTGTTTGACCCACATCTGAGGGCGAAGTTGCACGTAAACATGCCTTCTGTGCATCGTCGCGATCCTATTGGATGAAGATGGGTGTGGGCGGAGTTTATGTTAATAGTTTGGTTACCAGAACTAGTTAACCAGCTCTGGCCCATCGTTGGCATAGATGGTGATGTATACATGTACATATTCTAGGAATTTCGATCACATTTTTAGCACAGTATTTTTTTATCTTTTAGCTATAGAGTCAAAGTTATTGCACCACCTTCCGGTGAAAGGAACTTACTGGTACACTTGTGAACCCTGTGAAATTGTGAACCTTTGTACATGGGTCGGAAATGGTGACAAATTCAATACTATTGTATTGATCACCTGACATTTGATTCAATATTTGTTTCACTTTTCCGGTCTTGCCAGCCTTGCGCATGCGCATTCTGAGCCTCCGTGCGCACATCGTACTAGCAGGCTCGTGGCTAATGGGACTGGTGTGTGATTGGCTGAACGGTGGGTGACGACATACGGAAGTTCAGTAGTCTCGTGCTATGTGTAAGGAGAAGTTCTGTATTTGAAATATGGAACAAAATACTGGTAAGAAGAAGAGAGCTATGATTAAATTAGGTCAGAAGGTTTTGATAATATTTGTAGATAACTCAAACTTAAGAAAAACTGCAGTTTGAATGGTTTACATCTAAGAGATGCTGATGAAACATTTCATAATAGTTCTCAGTGTATAAGATAGGTTGTTTCTGCCACTGCTGTTAATAATTAGTCATGGTTAGTTATTATTATCACTATAGCCATCCCGAAACCTAAAAAATGTAATGAGAGATGATGTGTTCACATCTTAAACAACAAAATCTTCCGGCGGTAATGTAATGATTCGCTGACGTTTAGCTGTGCGTGTCTCGGTAAATATGGTCAAATTAACCAGTTTCCCCTCATTTCCACATGAGACGGGAACATGGCCCAAGTCCGGCATGTGGTCTTGGTTCTGTCCGGGAAAGGTGGAGTAGGAAAGAGCACCATCACCACAGAGTTGGCTCTAGCTCTCAGGCATGCTGGTAAAAAGGTGAGTTGTGCAAGCAGCAGGTTGGCGTCACCATACATTTTGATGTAATTCATGTACAAATACAATATTTCAAAATACACTGTGGTTATTAGTCCACTTGCTGCTGGTTTGTCGTTTAGGTTGGCATCCTGGATGTTGACCTTTGTGGGCCCAGCATCCCTCGCATGCTCAGCATCGTGCGCACTGACGTGCATCAGTGTGACTCAGGTTGGGTGCCTGTCTACACAGATGCCCAAAAGACACTTGCGCTTATGTCTATTGGCTTCCTGCTGGAAGACCCAGATGAAGCAGTGGTGTGGAGGGGTCCTAAGAAAACAGGTATACTCTAATAATGAAAGTACTCCTAAATCTTATCATGTACTGTTGCAGATTGTGTTTTCTATAAGATTCCCTTTTTTGCACATCCAACAGCTTTGATTGGCCAGTTTGTGTCAGATGTTGCTTGGGGGGAACTTGATGTGTTGCTGGTGGACACACCACCAGGGACGTCTGATGAACATCTGGCAGTGCTGGAAAACATGAAAAAACACAGCAGTATAGATGGAGCCATCTTGGTAACCACACCTCAGGTAACCGCAGGTCTGGACAACTACCCTTAGTAGACAGTGGCAGATCAAATTATAACATCTTTTTTCCTCCTGTGTATTGACTGCAGGCAGTGTCTACAGGAGATGTGAGACGAGAGATCACCTTCTGTAAGAAAACAGGAGTAAAGATCTTGGGCATCATAGAGAACATGAGTGGATTTGTTTGTCCTCATTGTTCGGTGTGTAAACTTTATTTTTGGACGTAAACCCCACATGAAGTATTTAGCAATCACGTGCCCAGGGCGTTTTGATTGATTAAATCGTTGTTGTTTTTTTTTTAGGAGTGCAGCAACGTCTTCTCAAAGGGTGGCGGTGAAGAGTTGGCGAAGCTGACCGGATCAGTATTCTTAGGTGAGCTTTGGGAGTCATTTCGTGTAATTCCTCCTTCCGGCCACAAGGCGTCACCAACTCAAAGGCAAAGGCAACCGCTGCTGTCCTGCTAAAATTTTTGGAACAAATTACATTATAGCTGTTTAAGATTGAAAGTGTGCTTCAGGCCCTTCCATAAATCTTGGTCTATCATTTAAATGATATGGAGTTTTACCACAATGTTGTTGGCTAATACTGTTAACAATGATCATCCATTTTGTTATGATTTAAATGCCAAACTGTCCACAATTGGGATATTGTGTTTTTCAGGCTCGGTGCCCTTGGATCCTCTGCTCAGCAGCAGCCTGGAGGAGGGCAAAGACTTCATGCAGTCGTTTCCCAACAGCGCCACCTTCAGTGCGATCAACAGTATTTGTCAGACTCTGTTAAATAACCTTGAAATTGATTGAACACTCTCCTGATGTCTTTTTCTGTTGGCACCCTAAATATGAATGTTGACCCTCTGTAATTTAAAAGAACACATGATCTTTATATAAATAAAAGGTTGTAGATTGAATAAATAAAAATGCTACATGTCTTTGGAAGCCATTCATATCCAAGTTATAATCTTTAATTTGATTGTGACACACGTCGGCACATCAGGATTACTTTGATATTGTTGATACAGTGTTTAACTTGGGGCTTCAGTCAGCGTTTCTCCGACAGGAATAGTTTCAGAAAACTCCAGATGGAATCGAATCAGATATTTCGTAAACCTTGGCCCAGAGCAGAACACCAATATTGCTGGGCTTCATGCTACAAAACGGTCTCAACATTTGGATTAAACCAGCACTTTGATCTGGAGAAGTCTTCTGAAAGTAGCCTGCGCTTCCATTTCAAATGCAACAGCAACAAGACACTGGAACCCATGCAGGACCTAAATGGCTGGAATGTAGGAGAGATGTGGGACATCTACAGATGGATGAGTCAAATGGAGAATGAGTTGAAAATTTCACTGTGAGACCCATCATGGGGCACACTCCTTTAATGCAAACAGCAGAACTACAGGAAAAACACTGGGAAAAATCTGTAATGATTAGAGTACAGCTACACATAAAACTTCCACTTCACCAGCAACACCAAAGGCAACCTTATTAACCAAGAATTACACCCAGAGGAGAGGAATTCTGACCACTTATCACAAGTATCCCATTGCATTTAATCTATCTAGATATTTATAGATCTATATATGTATAGTATATCCTGGGGGGGGGGGGGGGGTTGCTGCATTATAGACTTTCATTAATTGAGGAATTTCTTATAAATAAAATCTGTGAGAAAAAAAAAAGACAGTCAATATACATATTTCTTTACAAATAGATCCTCAAGATTAATGCAGAAATGGTGTCAATTCTCTCCCCTCCAGGTTGTTTGGGGAGGGGAAGCTGTGTGGTCCTCTGGTCGGCTCCGATTGCCTCTGCTGGCACCAAGGCCTCAAATAAGTGGAAAGGAATCATCGTACAATTGCTTTGATACACACGCACACACGAGACAGACGAATCACTACGTTGCTCATTTACATGTTTACTGACACGACTGTACACACTGTTGAGATAAGACCATAATTATGGTGTCATTTTAACTCATTTTCCTCCCACTTTTTTTTTTTTTTTTTTTAAACAAATTTTCCCACATTCTACACTCCAGCAGCAACAGAGCACAGATCTTGCGGCGGAGACGTTGTGGATGATTATTTTGTGGACAGGATGAGGGCGACAATGAGCCCGTACAGACCCAAGACCTCAGCAAAAATCAGGATGAGGATCATGCCCACGAATAGCCGCGGCTGCTGAGCTGTGCCTCTCACGCCCGCGTCGCCCACTATGCCGATGGCGAAGCCCGCTGCCAGGCCGCTCAGACCCACGCTCAGACCAGCTCCCAGATAGAGGAAACTCCTGAACAGAGATGAGTGTTAGAGGACCGACCACCGTTAATGTTGCGCTCAGGAACAGCTCATTTCCTGTCTGAGGGTGCATGACATTGAACTGACAACTGCTGACAGATGTAAACCCTCGACATGCTCTCTTTCAACTCGACCATGACTCATGTAAAAGGACAAAGTTTCCATCTTTTAATGCGTGCAGTAGATCAGGGAGGTGATCTAACGGCCCTGGCTCTACAGTTGTTAATCATTTCTAAACACTGTACATGTTAAAAAAGACAACAACTCTGCAGCACGAAGCCACACATGCGCTGGACTCACTTGTGGAGGGCGAGCCTCTCGACAATGTTGTTGGCAATCAGCACGGCGACCACCAAACCGTAAATGGCTATGATACCCGCCATGACGACGGGGATGATGGACTTCATGATGAGCTCTGGCCTCATGACGGACATGGCGGCGATGCCTGTGCCGCTCTTGGCTGTGCCGTAAGCTGCGCCCAAGGCTGGTGAGGGGGAGACAAACAGAGGTACACAAGAGGTCAGGTTGTCCACAGAATCCCAGACACAACGAATGCAGGAATGAAACGGGTCGTTGAGCAACATCTGTTTCTGTTCCTGCTGAAAATACAGCATTGCTCCACATGGGGAAACAGGAGTCCATCAGCAAGAAGAGCAGGTTATGATTCAAACTGAAACTGGACACATATCTGCAGAGCTGTAAACGATTCCTTCAATTAGATGGAGCTCTAGCAGCTATAACGCACACAGGAAACCATGACAGCGCACCACATCCCCAGAGACAACACCTGTGAAACACAGAAAGCTGTAACATCTGTGAAAGCACAGGCAGCACTCCTGTTCCACCAGGCAGGACAGAAAAGAGCGAGCAGTGGTGGGAAGGACGCCAAGCACACGTTTAAATATCTAACTAAATGACCCACTAAAATGTTAAGTGCTGTCCATCTTTGCGACACCTCTAAGATATATAGCATTTAATATTTTGGCTGCTTTATTGAAAACAACTTAAACACTACATACTTTGATGACACAGCATTTTTAGGACATTTTAACTCGCCGCAGATTAGAGCTCTGTGGCAAGACATGAATAATTGGCCACAATAAAATACTGGAAAACCAATGTAACAAGAAAAAAAACAAGCCTCAGAATTACACAGAACATCCAGCACACAGCCCAAGGTGCTGATAAAGAAAGGCCATTCTCCTTCTGGTCTTTGGTCATTCTGACACAGCGCACCGTGAGGTCCCGGGTCCAACGCCTCCACTGCCTACTGCCATCAATACAAGATTAAACCATTATTTAATGAGAATATAGTGGACATCACAAACATGATGGAAAAGATGACTTGGAAAGGCAACAAAAAAGTAAATCCAGTCACTAGTCACTGATGCAAAATTCACCATCTTTTACAAAATACTACACTGACACCTTCCTTTTTTAGTAGACCATTATTCATTATTAAACATTAACATCACAATCAATCAGTAAGATAACCAAGCCGTACGCTCTGGTAGTGCAACAGTGCTCAAACCATCGCCCAGTTTTAATGCACAACAGCTTGTGCATTTGTGTTGAAATACGTTTCTAAACACTGATATTAGGGTGGAACCCTTTTAAATGGCCAGAGATCATCTCCCAGATGGGATGGCCCGGATCAGAGGGGGCCTCCAGCTGCAGACGATCGCACATGTCCATAAGGTATACACGAGAAGGTCACATTTTCAATACTTTGCGCTGCGTACGATGCTTCTGCCTTAAACCTCACTATACACAAGGCAACATGGAGACGTTCTCAAACACCTTAAGCAATCTGTTACATCACAGGAGGTGGAACCCTTACAGATGACTTCCTCTTCATTTAAGGGAAAAAATAAGGTCAAAGGCTACATCAACTGGAAAAACCGCTCACTTCTAAAAAAGAAGCAGTTGATCACGAGCAACAGTTTAAGCAAACAGCATCGAAGATATTGACACTATTAAAATGCATTCACTCTTCAAATAGTTAACTGTAAAACTGAAATGGCCTCTGCTTACATTCATTAAGGATTAGTTATACTCTAAAGGACAGAATCCTTTAATTGGTGGCGTATAAATTTGAAATGCTGGCTTGTTCAAGGTATATTCCAGCCATGTTAGACGTTAACTGCCTGAAGGTGCAGCGGGATCAATTTCACTAGTGGCATTTGCTCAGCAAGTAACTGTGTCTACAATTCTGACTCAAAAATGAACTAAACCCAGTAGCAGCCAAGTAACTAATACAACATTGTATTCAAAAAACTCATCCATTATCTAAAATTGTGTACATCCAGTGTAAATGCCATATGCAGCTACCATCATCATCCATTTAATGTAATCTTGAATCTTCATGTAAAACCTCAACAATTATTAGATATGGAGATTTTACATCTGCCTGTGTTGGAAACATGTGTAGACATCCATGCATGGTAATAAATCGAGTCATATTACAGTAAGATGACATCCATTCCTGATGGTTACGTTTTACTTTGCTCGTATTAAAGAATGAAGCAGTCCCGGAGGGCAGTTCCCAGCTCCGACCATGTGACGATCATGTGATCTGCTGTCATTCCTTTGAGCAATGAGGAAGTAAACCAGCTGAGTCTAGTTTCCAATGGTCACTGCTTACAGGGAACCTTTTTCCACACAATTTGCATCAAAATATAACTTTGCAAAAAAATACAAATAATCAGAGCGTAAAGCCTTACTCAATAATGCAAGGCACGGTCAAGCAGCATGTCGTTATAATGACATAAAATACTTGGTAATGTCGACCATTGAGCACCGCTTAAGTTGGACGGGTCTGGGTTATTACTACGAATCCCAGTTTGTCGTTTCCGTTCCAAAAAAAAAAAAAAAAACCCAACAAATTTTGCTAACGTCAAGGCTAACTTGTGTAGTCGTCATCCGCTAGCTAGTCATGATAGAAATAACCATTATTTTTCCGCCGAAACACAAAATGGTGATCGTGACACGACCTCTGACGAAACAGCACCATACATACAATACAATATGAAAAATGAGTGCTGACTGTCCGTCCACTGTTCACATTTAAGGAAAATACAACTCAAGGCTAGCTTTGCTACGTTAACGTTAGCAAGGTTAGCATAAGAAGTGAGTGCAATACATGCATAATACAAGACTGTGAAAAAGATGGAAAATGGCTTGGCAATCATTTTGATTTTCTTCAAATTACTATGTGCGTCAATGTAAATAGTGATGACGGTGATAATTACCACTGAAAACCATCGCCGCTGAGGCACCCATCACTGCGAAAAAGGGAGAGTATTCTGGGCCTTGGTCCGTCATTTTTTTTTCGGGACACGATATAAAAATACACAAAATGTAAAAAAAAAAAAAAAAGAAAGTCAGTCAAACGCGGACTCCACAAAAATGGCACTTCACGAAAGCAAGAAAAGGCCACAGGCTTGAAGTCGACGACACCAGGAAGCGTGAGACCAGCTGACAGTGAACCGAGCGAGTCACGACTCTCCCGATAAATACCCGGCGCAGCAGCACAAAATGGCGAAGCGGAAAGTGTCACCTGATTGGGGAGAAACGGTTCGGGGAGCGGGGGCGGGCAAAAGGTTAGCTAATTACACAGTGTATTTTAAAATTACCTTTATGGATCAAAAGGTGTGTATCTCAAATGATTTAGCGGTTAATACGTATGAAAGTACACATTGGGTTTTTAAAAAATCATTATTTCGAAGGTCACCCCCGTTAAGCATGTCTTTGGTATGCCCCGCTGCGGGTTTCCCTTTGATGTCCTCACCCGTCGGCGTCAAAAGGATGGAATGATGGGCAAAAACATTGAAGAAAAAAGATTCTGTAATGGAGTAATAGTAAAAATCTGAAATGTATCAACATGGACTATGACTAGCAAATTAATCTATTCTTTGTTTATAACATGCAGAACAGTTAACCATGCTGCATAACTACATGCATTTATCTGCTGAGCAGCACTGTGGTTAACATTCAACTGTGATATGCAGCAACTAGGAGCATTAAAGTGAAAGAATTCAAACTGTATGCAACGGGGGAGGGGAGATCCCCTTCCTTCCTTGTATACCTTCCAGCAAGAGCACACAGAGACCTAGGAAGTGTGTGTGTGTGGGGGGGGGGGGGGGGGGGGGGGGGCTCTGCTCTTGTCTAGTCAGCAGCAGCAGAAGACCCCCCCACTGAAGCCTCTTCACTCGTGATACAATTCCACCCCAGCATCACAGGGCCTTCCTAACACATGTCCAACACATGATCTTTGGGGATGGGGGGGATGCACTGATGTGTTGAAGGTCACAGTGGCAAATGCTTTTCACCTGGTTGTCCTTCACCTCTGACTGGCACGACGGGAACGTAGATGTGGACGTAGGTGGAACCTTCATGTTGGGTTATAAGGCTCTTTGTGCTTTTTGACTGGTTCCAAAATGAAAGCTCATGTAAGAACCACATTATTTTCATTTGTTTACATTGATATCTATCATTTCTAATCATTTTTTAATGCTTTTCCTGCACCCCTCTCTGATCTAGGGTGTGTGTGTGCGAAGGGGGTTAGTGAAGACAGGCTGTTTAAACACATAATCATCTCATTTCTAAGGGCTAGAGAGCATCATTTTCAGGAAATGCGCCAGGCCAACTCAGAGTCGTAGCTAAATATAGATGTGCACGTGTGATTAGCTGTGTGAGTCTGAATGAAGAGCCCACCCATGATGCAGGATGGAGACTATGCCATCATTAACGGCTCTGAAAGGAAGAGCCCATTCGTTTTTTAATCTGCGTCTTATTGCTGCTAATGGAGACGTTTGAATCCAAGACATAAATGATTCATATCAGACGAATATTTCCCAGTCATGCAACTCGCCGTCAGCTTCCTCAAGACACCCAAACAGAATTAGACCTGCGCCAAAGACAGCTCATTAGTCATTTAGTACCGCTTAGCCTTTTCTATTCCACAATTAAATATATATTCGGTACAGCTTGATATATTGTACCAATCAAAGCTAGTTTAGGTTATATGAGCATGCACGGGCAGGAAAAGCCAAGGATACAGGTTTAATGGGTCAAAGTCATGGTCAGCTGCCCTAAAATGGCATCTGACAACTGACTGTCAGAAGAGTCTCTCTGTGGGGACAAAAAGAAGATGGGATGAAATGAGCACTGAAGACACAACAGAACTTAAAGCATATTAGTTTATTCACATAGAGATTACAGTTACAGGAAGACAGCACCTTTACCCTACAGATGAAACTACACTTGGCTAGCAGGGTACAATTTGTGGACAGTCATTACAATGTTTGCATCAGAAAGGACGGAAATAAAGGAAAAAAAGTCAGAAAAGGATCTTCATCAATACCCATGATGTGTAAAGTAAAAACAGCTTATTTCTTTACCAATGTGTCGATAATAGTTTCTGGTATGAAAAAAAACAAACCAAACTGCCGTTTATTTGTCGTGGCAAGAATGGCAACACTGATCTTCACCGCTGACGTTCACAACAATAATTCACATGTAAAAACTCACGTCCACAAAAAATCAAAACATCTTTACATTTCCTTGAGAACATGAAAAAAAAAAAAAAGAGTTTGACAGAGCCATCTGGTAAACATGGATTCTTAAGGACAGAAGAGCCATCGGAATTTTGGCTGATTTTGAGCTAAATCACAGCACATGTGACTGAATTTACATTCAGGGATTCAAACACCAAAACACCAAAGATGAAATGCAAAAATAGAAACTGAAAAAGGTCTCAACTGGCTCCATATTTCATTAATTGTGGATTCTTTGTACTGCACTTCACTTTAAACACGTGCACCACTGTACATAACTGCCAATGCAAAAGTAAACAAGGACAGAGAGATTGCATTTTTGTTCCCATTAAGAAATCTAGAATAGGTCCATTAATAAATTAAGCCTATATGATGACGTGGGACGGGTGGTTTGATTTGCACGTGGTCCATAACTGTACGCTTCTACATTGTTTATGTAGTATTACGAGTTCATGGCATCCTGGAAACCCCAGACCTCTAGCAGCCCAACCTGGAAGGTCTCAGCACAAAGTGGCGGGTTGTCAAAGGTGGTGCACCTGCCAGTGCGGCCATGGTTGAGCTCAGAGTCGATGTAGAGGGCGTTACCTTCACCTCCCCCTGGACACCAACAAAGGCACACATTTGGCATGAATCACTATTAAAAAGACGCATGGCTGAGTTGGCCCAGTAAGCTACAGTCCACTCACCCACTATGATGGAGTCGACGGTGCCGGCCATGAACATGGAAGTATTCTTGGAGTTGAGGTTGAAGTGGCGGGCGGAGAGGAAGGGGGAGATGTCTCCGGCAGGTTTCTCTGGCTGCTTTAAGCCGTTGTTTTCTGCGTTCTGGCCGTCAGTGGGGGCCAGCTCTACTTCCTCCTGGGTCTTAACTGAAGAGGCTAACTCAGGGTGGCGGATCACGACCCACTCATAACGTTCCATCTCTGGTTTTAGCTAACAAGGAAGCAAAGCATTTGTCATGGCACACACCAGATTTAGTATCACTGATTTCATGTTAATAAGTTCATCTTAACTGCAGCCTAAGTCACTAATCCCTCTTAGCTTATGTGACAATCTGACCACTGTTTAGAGAAGTAGCGTCACTCTTTTCTATCGTTAAGACTTCTCATGTTACGGTCTAACGAACATGTTCACTGGTTTACACGTGAATGGCCCATACCTTTTTTAAAAAAAAAAATTCTCCACTACATATGAAACCTTTTTGCTTCATAACCTCGTGTGCAATGAACATGTAGGTGTGGTTCCCTTGTACTCACACAGCCAGAGGAGATGCCGAGCGTACGTCAAAGAATGTTTACTTTGTGTTTAACTGCTTTGTTTGCATTAAGACTGCCAACTCTTGGCTCTTCACATAAGTTTAAAATTAACATAAGCATGTTAAGAACTACAAAATACATAAATGCAAAATACAATCACAAAGCTGGCATAGATTGCAGAATATTAACAGTTTATACAACAGTCAATTCGTTGGAGTTTCAAAATATTTCTCCCAATTTTGAACTGTTTCTGTCTCCACTGATGAAGAATTAAATTATTGCTGCGCTAAACAGATCAACTAATGGAATAAAAGGCAACATCAGAAGGACGTCAGCTGTTGTAGACGTCTCAGTTTCCATTAGGTGTCATCTGACATCCAGGTCAGACACTGAGGGCTCAGGTGTTTCTGCTCCTGTACTGTAGAATAAGCACATGCTGTGCTTGGTCGTCTGTGCATCAGCACATAAGGCAAATTATTTATACATACATGACTGGAGAGGCAGGATACTTGGCTGTATCTAACTTTGTGTTTTAATTACATCATATCCCAGAGTTCCAAGCAGATAACCCAATGCTGACAGTCCAGGTGAGGTACTCTCATTACAGTAAACTACATTTTCCCAATTATACGTCAATTTGCGACTAGTGGCACAATGCTCCAACTGACATGAAATCAACGTAAACGACTCGTCTTCCAATGACGCCATCTCCTGATCAAAACCGGGTACTGCAAGCAGTTCAACTTTAACGCCATACACGTCTTCATTGTGCCAAAACATTCCAAAATGTTTAAGTATCAGACATAAAACGGATAACGAAAAAATAAAAGTGAACTTACTCTGAAGACAAAGCACTCGCCTGTGCCAAAGAAGCTCAACTTATTGCCACCTCTTTTCCGCTCCTCCCAGTCTGTAGACAAGAAAGCTCCACAAACCTGAAGCCGGACAAAAACATTGTTGTAAGCTGCTAATATTTGTAGAACATGTGCAGGATCAGCGATTCTCATTTGGCTGTTGCTTACATCACCGTCTGTTGTGCGGATGAGGAGCAGAGTGGGCTCGTGACCTTCACAATGCGAGTAAAATCTGTAAGTGGAAATATTGGGATGAAAATGCACATTTACCTCTAAGAGTTGTGTAATCACAAATATAGAACCACCTAGGCCTAAACCAGACCGGGCGTGCTGTACCTGTTCAGGCTGCAACCATGATTGGTGGTGGTGAAGAGGAGGTGTGGTTGGCACAGGGCGAAGCGCTCGGGGATCCACGACCAGATGTCCCTCATCTCCTTCACGGTGACAATCTCAGAGGAGAAGTTGTCAGGATTAAGAGCCAAGTGCACATTTTGCCTGCAGAAAGTAAAGAGAAACTTCAACGATCAGGATCGAGCACTTAATGTATACAAAGGCAGTAAAAAAAAATAATATTTATTTTTTTAAATGGAAAAAAAAAAAAAGATGAAGAATGTGGAGAGCAAAGAAGACCCACCTAGAACTGTGAAATAACCAATGTAGCAAACACCGTGATGGAACGAGGTTGGGACAGAAGATGGCGGATGGAATTAAACACGACATGCCCCAGACAAAAAGAGATAACACCGTGATGTGAATGGAAAAACACCACAACAAAAAGTAAAACAAAAGGGATTTTCTAATGAAATGCAGCGGTGCATCTGTCATTTGCTCAACGGGACGGAGAACATCAAAGTGATCTTAGCAGAGCCCCGTGAAGAAAGCTAGGAAGAAGGTTTCTAAGGACACAGAAAGTTGTGTTCACAACACAATATTGATTATACCGCTTCTGGCTGACGGTGATGCCTTTCTGCTGCAGGGACCTTTCATTGGTGAGCTGCAACAACGTGATTTCTTTGCGGCTGAACAGACGAATGGAGAAAGCTTTCTCAAGCAGCTTGTCAGGCGTGATGACCGAAGCGATGCCTTTGACAAAAGCCCGGATGTCCGCCCTGACTTTGTCAGAATCCTGCTGCGGCGGCTGGCCGCCCTGGCCTCCCTGGACCCCCGCCTTGTGCTTGCGGTAGAACTTGAGCAGCGCTATAGCTACGCGGAAGAGAATCTTGTAGCCCTCCACCAGGAAGACATCCAGGATCCTGACCATATGGCTAAAAGGCAGGTCACCCAAAACCCAGCGCTGCCAGTCCGAGTACACCTCCAGCACATCCTGGGCTGTGGCCACAATCAGTTTGTGGGCGCTTGTGCAGTATTTGTTGGCCAGGTCTCCAAAGGTCATGCAGCCCGACTCATAGCTGAGGAAAGTCTGGTCCAGCAGCCGTTTGCCCGGCTCGTTGCAGGCCAGTATGCGGCTGATGTTCTCGAAACACTGAGCTTCATCTTTACTGAAGTGCAGGAGCAGAGATGTGACAGCAGGCAGTGAGGGGCAGTAGGAGATGTCTGGCAACTGTCCAGCCACGCAGCTGATAATCTGATGCGCTGAGGTTAGAGACTCGGCCTTTAGGCAGTACTGTGGCACAGGGTTTCCATCCACAAAATCCGGAAGTGGAAGGTGGGAGGACTGCCTCTTAGTGGCCGCGTTTCCCATAAGGTCGCGATACACTTCTGCATCTGGGGTGACCGTGCGACAGGGAATGGCTTTGATTAACTGCTGGTAGACTTGTGCACGGAGTTTGTGGTTTTTCGCCCAGTAACCCTGCCGAGCCAGCTGTTTGAACTCTTTTAGGTCTTTACAGTCGACCTTGGTGGGGCCGCTGCTTGTGGCCAGATCCCCCATTTGGTTCCAGTCCACAAAGCTGCCATATTCTTCATCAGCCATGGTGATGGATACTCGCTGGGATACCTGAGAGGGTGGAGAAGAGGGATACTTGGGGTGTTGAAATGACTTTTCCTTAACGGCCCATGATGGTTACTGGAAGACAGAAACAGATTAATGCAACAATCGCAATAAAGAAACCTAACATCTTATAACTGGCACCATCTTGGTATTAGACAGAAGTAAGTTTAACCCATTGAAGGTTTTTCCCCACAACAGGTCATATGCAACAAATTTTCATGTATGAATCTTGAATTTTCCACACTTGCTACAGTAAATTTGTACTGCAAAATAGCCTCGTTACATCCCCGCTCCCCATTTATGCGTCTTAAGGAGTACGAATGCCTGCCCAAACTTCGCATTTCAGATTCCATTCAGGCTCCAGTCCATTTATTTCATGACAATAACAGCTTAACATTGCTTATCTGACAATCAATTTGCAAAAGCCGAATGCTAAAACGATGTTGAACTCCTCTCAATGGAAAACCGTGAGCACACGGAGGTGTGCGGCCTCAGATCAATTGCAATTTACTGAAAATAACAGCTGTAACCACCAAGAAATCATTTTTCTGCAGCTTCATGCAAGTCACGCTGCGATACAGAGCAGCACATTATTCCTCCATGTAAATATGGATCAGTCACGATGGCCTTGACTGCCCGCATCAGGTTTCCTCAGAAACAACACATTGGATTGAATTAAGGCTTCTGTGACATTTGGCCCTCAGTAATCATGAAGCCAATAAGCCAATTAAGAGCTGAACAAGAAAAAGCATCCTAATAATGTAGATAGAAATGCTATTTAACCCCACAGCAGATCCAGGACGCCCAAGTTTAGACTATGTCCACTACAGATATTTCCTAAAAAGAAGGAACATTGTTTTAAAACATCCATTTAAACGTTCCAGCTCATCCTGATGCATCACTACAGAGAAAAGGGGGGGCCCACAGCGTTAGGGTTGTTTAATGGGATCTCTTTGGATTTTCTTAGCAGCAGGGAGGGAGCAGAAACATGGCTAACCCCTCGGTGGGGTGTGTGCTGCAGCAAGATCACAAAATCTGTGCCTGCAAATATTAACCTGCTGCCGGACTGACAGTTGCAAAAAGCTGCGCACATCCAGCCCCGTGACGCACGAACACCCAGGCAATCCGTTTATTCCAAGAGGGCAGCAGCTAACGCAGCTGAGCTGGCGGAAGCGAAGAGCTCGGAATAAAACTAAACCTGAAACCATCTGAAACACCCTTTTCCATTCACAGCTGCCAAGTTAGCATCGGCGGCGTTAGCTAGCTGCAGGCTGCTCCTGTCAGCTCGGCTCGGCAGCTAACCAGAAGCCAGCCCGACTACTAGCTGCGTGACACAAGCTGCGTGACAAGACAACACGCAAGACAGGGCAAGAAAGGAGCAGTAAAACCCGCCCGACGCCGCACGAACATGCAGCGTGCTGTCCGACATGCGAGCGACATATGACCGACCGTAAACCAATTTGGGTCCTTTCGATTCTGAGGCTGTCTTCAAGTTTGCTCGCGTGATGAGATTGCAGCTAGAATTCGTGGGAAATCGTTTGACCGGCGAACACGATGAATTGTTTCCCCCCGAGAAATGCTGGTAGTAAAGAATAATTAAGTATTTATGTTGAGGAAATCACCGTTGTCCTTACCTGGACGCGACGTGTCTTGAGACGCGAAGCCCGGCTGATATGAAGTGCTGTCGGGCATGCGCAGTGAGTCTCTCGGGAGCGCGCCTCTGCTGGAGCTGCAGGGGCTCAGGTGGGCTAACTAAATATACACAGGGCTCAGACGCGTTACTCTGAGCACAGGACCCAGTTCAAAAAGATCAAATGCTCATTTTACTCATGACGTGACAGCCACCGAGCAGTCCCAGTAGCCTTCAGCAACATTGCTAGCAATTCAAACAAACAGATAATTTCCTAATAGCTAATAGGGCTGGAAGTCAAAACGCCAAACTGGTCATTCATTAAATAACCCAGTATCCTGGCATTTTTAAAAAAAAAATTCAATATTTGTTTACTTGCACAAGTCCACTTGGAAAGTACATTAGATTCCCCGGGATAACAAACCCTCTCTTTGTCCTGTACTCAAAGCAACACATGACACTTATCACAGATAATAAAATTATAGGACCAGAATTGCTTTTGCACAACAAATTGCTGTGTTTTGCCCTTTAAAAAAAAAGAAAAAAGAATGATGTTTATAGCTCTCATTTAGGTGATTCAGTGTTGTGGGAAAAAGCACCCCATACTTTTTTATCCCTGACATCTGTAAACTGTGCCTGTAACGTCTGTGACAATAGTATGGAATGTCAGTTATAAACTGCATAAGACTTTTATATAGTTCCGCATACATGACATTACTTACACATAATGTTTGATGTCTAGAGACTTCAGCCCGCCCGTCTCACATACACAAACACAAGAAAGCACTTATACAGTGCAACAAATATTCCGTGTTAGCGGCACACACTGCGAATGTACTATAAAGAGTGGGTGTAGCTCTATGAAACTGTTATTCTGTGTCAGATAAACCTCTGAGCAATTAACAAGCACATTATCATTAGAATAAGATGAGGTTCCTCTAAAAATGCACCTAATTATCCGATCTGCTGCAGTCAGCAACTTTAAAGAAAAAGGTTGAACCATAAGTGATAATGCACCAGTTGTTCCAGTTGTAAAAAATAAAACCAATTAATCGAATGCAATGGATTGCACATCATTTGGATAATTGTTTTGATTGTTCATAAACAAGCACAACTGGGTTTAGCTGTGTTTATTATCGATTATTTTTCCGGCAGTACAACAACCAACCTGATTTAATTGAAAGCACATACGCAGCTCAGGCAGATATGACAGAGGGAACCAAACATAATGGTAAATTCCGACCTTGGTTGAACAATGTTTCCTTTTTTGTGTTTACATGACATGGGTGCAGCTGCTTTTCTCTTGTTTAGAAGAAAGTAAGAGACAGGCACTCAGGCCACCATCTTATATCTCAATCTGTGTAAATGAACACAGTACAGTAAACTGAAAGCGAATTAACATCTTTCCACTGGTAAAATCCCAGCTGTGTGTTTCTTCTTTATTATCTAGCTCGCTATATTGTTATTTCTATTTAATTTGCGCTGTTTCGTGTTTGTATTGTGCCATTCATTGGCAGAAATTTACCCCATTTGAGCAATTTAAAAGAGCCAATTGAGTATCACTTCACGACTGAGGCTTAAGTCTAGTCTGAAAGAAACTGTGTCACCCAATAGCGTGGGCTTCATTGTGTCTCTGAAAGGCCTAAGTGGCGCGCTGGTTATTGTCTTCTTTAAAGGGGAGTCGGGTTACTGTGGCAACTACAGGATGCCGACCACCAGGCCCTGAGACAGCGAGAGAAGGGGGAAAGAAAGTGAAACAAAAACGGAGGCAAAACGCTTCCAGGCCCCAGCTTTATTTTCTTTTTTTTTTGTAGGAGTTTTTGGGAGGCCGAGGCCTGCAAGTGGGCCAGGGTGAAGACCAGAGGAGGTGAGAACGTGGGTAGGTGTGTGTGTGTGTGTGTGTGCTGAATGATCTTTTCTTCTCAAGCGTTGCCATCTGTCATTAACATTGTTCGGTGACAGCAATGTTTCTTCACTTCTTGCTTATCGAACACATTTAACAGCAGATTCTCACCCAGCCATCGCATCTATTTCTGCCTGCAGACATTTTTCATATTAAAAATAACTCCTTATTGCTCATTGTTCAAAACATTACAACTGTGTTTATTTGTCATTGATCCCATTGTAATTTCTTTTGACAGCTTCCTGTGAACAGAGGGTCATGCATGTTGCGCTGCGGCCTCGCAGGTACAGACTGCCTAACTTGATTTGCTTTTGTAACAATCGTTTTTACTGCACATCCTGTTTTAACTGGCTGGAATGAGAAGTGTCACAATGAAAATTGACAGTTGTAGTCATGTTATCAAGCATGCAGAAAGAAGCAGGTTCCGGATTCTTGGAACAAACGGGTCCGTTGTTTTATTGTGAATATGAAATTTCACATGGAAAGCCTTAAACCTTCTCTTCAGGGTTGGTGAATTTACTGGTCTGATGAAAGATGCATTACTAACACTGATCTGTGGAACCCACAGGAGGTTGACATGGATCAGGTTATTTCTTACCTAAAAGTTCTGTCACCATTGAATTATTTGCATTTTATTGTAGCCAATGAAAGGCAAAGCCATGCAATCTGCTGAGGTTTTCCAGCGATTAAACCTGTTGCCTGCTCTTTTGCGCCCTCTAGCGGCTGCCTGCTACTGTGTCTGTGTCTGTCGGTGCTGACCATGCTGCTGCAGAACCTCTGGATGCCTCTCGACATTACCCGAGATGATGCGACCGGAAGGTCACCTCAAGAACAAGGTAACGTACGCACTGAGTTTGTGTTGCATTGTGGGTTTGTATTCCACAAGAGGACACAGATCAACTCAACTTTGAGCAGCGGAAACACTTTTTTAAGCCAGCATTGTCATTATTTGTTAATCTAAAAATGTGATAAATTACCACAGTTTGACCTTAGTGGCCTTATTTCCACATCCAGGGAGGGACTTGATATGGTGAGGGAGATGGAAAGTAAATATTAATATAAATCAGTATTTTGTTTGGAGCTGGCCTCCACTAAAATGTTTTTCTTGTAGTTTCCAGTTTCACTGCAAATTAAACCGGGACTATAAAGGTCACCTTTAAAATTACAATAATAGCTAAAAATCAGTCCAACAATGGAGACAAGAGCTACACCATTTACAGTTTATTGGTTACCATTTGACTCATCTTAACTTATGCACATCATTTTAACAGCGTAGGCAATCTAGAGCTTAAAAAAAATGTGTTTAATGTACCGTATAAGCGTCATTCGTAAGGTACAAATCCACATCTCTACCAGGAGGTGGCACTAAAACCTAGAACCAGAGCAATAAAGTTGCCTGTGTAGAACCTCTCAACCGATCAGTTTTCAGATATCTCAACAGTGGCGAAAAAACAGGTTAAAGATAAAGTTTCTCTCTTCCACCACACAATTACTGACCTGTCTACAGGAGTGTTTTCACAGAAGTCCCCAACAGAAAGAAATCTTCATATACTGCCAACTGTCAGCATCTTGTCTGTGGGTGGGTGGTGGTAGTGTTGGGGGGGGTGATGGGGGGGCAGTTCTCAATGTAAAACCACATAGCAGTTACACACAAATGCAGGTTTGTTGTCAGAAACTCTGACTAATTTAATCTCTATCTGTCATATAATATCCCCTCAGGGAAATCAACATCTGTGAAACCATGGAAACTTGGAAAACACACACAAACACACACACGTACAGTATTTGTTTTGCAGTCAGTCCAGTTAAAGAATAACATTACATAACTGGTCTATTTCATGATACACTGAGCATAACTTGCAGTTCCCTGTACACTCCTGCTGCTGATGAGGCTGTTTGATACTGTACATGTGTGACACGTCATGTGGTATGTGCTGTATACGCAGGTCAGCGTGGCCACACATTCCATAGGTTGGCTGTTCGCTTGGAGGCTTTGAGCACTCAGGTGCAGAGGCTGAGCAGAGAGAGAGATAAGAGTCAGCTGACGGGAAACCACCTGAGCCTGCTGCTGCAGGGGTATTCCGCACTTACCCTTCATACACCGTGGAGACGCTGTCTCATGGCGGACGTTCATGCAGTGTGTTGCTGCATGTGTTTTTGTCTTCCAGCTTCAGGCGGAACCAACAAGGCTTGGCTCAGTTAGTAGAAAAAGAGCTGAAGAAAGTGTCACAGCAACTGGACACGCTCAGCCGCCTCCATCACCCCGAATCCCACATGCTGTCCCCTCTTGATGCCCTCAACCTGCGCACAGGTGAAGCCCTGATTCTCTATCTTCTTAAAAACAGCTCCCAAGGGTGAGGACAAAGCACCTGGATTGCCCTCTAGTGGCTGGCTAGTGAAATGGAAGAAGCCCGCTTGGTTTTTATTTGACACCCAACATTTTTCACAACACAATTTATATCCGATACAATGTGAAGATCCACTCGTCATTTAGATGCTGGTTGACAGACAGCAAGATGGCGGCAGTCAGTGTTGTCTGTTCAATAATCGGCTAATATTAGTTTATTCTGTTGCTGGCTGTCATGGTTGATTGACATTCTGTGCGAAATACATGGTTCAAATACTCACTAAACGTTAACTACACAGTGAAATTAACAAGCTGTGATAATGGAGGCAAATGGGAGGGCGGTCAAAGGGCATTGGGTGCAGGTGGTTATGGGGGATGGAGTCCTTGAATAGAAGTTTAACAAGCCCCATAGAATGACGGTTGATCAACCGGCTCTGGGGAGAAAAAAAGAGTTGACATCTATAAGGTGACCCTCAGGTAAGAGTCAGCATGCACATCGGGTTAGCACATAAGGGTCAGTTTGTGCGTGCGTGCGTGTGTGTGTGTGTGTGTGTGGAGATTGGTGGTGATGGGTTTTCTTCCCTGAAAAATGGACACATGGCCTGTGTCTGTATGACCTCTTCCCTGAAAAATGGACACATGGCCTGTGTCTGTATGACCTACAGTACACACACACACACACACCACCCACATGCACGCAAACAGACACCTGCCCGTCAGCAGCCTGTCCTCCTCCCACCCACCTCTGGCATTACCTCACACCCATAAAACACAGCTGAATTACCCAGGAGTCCTTTCACTACGGTGTCGACTTAGTCTCTTGTTTTTGCTGAGGGAGGCACTTTTTTTAAGATGCGTGTCTATTATATGTCACTCTCTTCATGCTTTCACACCTGAGCTATGCCATTTGGGTTTTTTCTGTTTTACTAGGTTGTTTTATAAAGTTAAATATTGTATCTTTTGGCATGGGCTAGCATTGTAAAAGGGTATGTTTGGTAGGAGGCAGGTTGGTCAAGTGTGTGTCTGTGTGTGCATTTCAGATGATTGACACTGGGAGTAGATGGTGGGGGTGCTCACAGGAAACGGCCTCTGAGAACACATCTCCTACCTAATGTTTCATACTACTGTTCCCTGCTGTGAACCATCCAAATGTTGTGTGACCTCGTTAACATTTTTATTGTTTCTTGCACTAAATCATCTGTCCAGGATGCTTTAAAAAAAATAAAATACTGACGGTCAATGTTGTGGAATAATGATTCAGACTTTATGTTACTTACAACAGCCTCCACAGGGCCTGATGAAAACTGTGAGGTCCCTGTGGATCCTGCATATCCGCTATGCGCACAGAAAGTAGAGGTAAGACTGCAGTAGCAGTCCAAAAGCTGGATACGGGGGTCAGGTTTACTGTATCTTAACCCTCTATTTCGCAGTTTCTGCAGGCCCATTGGCAGTCAGACCCCTGTTATGCCTTCTATGGGGTGAATGGTACTGCTTGCTCTATACTGACATACCTCAGCAAAATAGAGGACTTTTGTCCCCCTCCTCATGGAAGAAGCCACTCATCTCTGCCGTGGCATCAGAAGCCACCCTCTTCTACAGGGAAGGTAGTATGGATTGATTTAATCCACTCTAAAATGAGGGGTTCTATGCCCTTTTTGATGCTATGACATTAAACAGGCTGAGATTCGTACGACCCTGAGTCCACTGTATGAGGACCTCAGCAACAGCAATAGTCCCGCTGTGAACTTCATACATTCCAGAGTGGAGAGGATGTCTGCTCGGTGGATCCGAGCCGGGCTGAGGATGAAGCAAAGGGTCAGCAGTGTGGGCTCGAACCAGATGAGGGTATGAAGTTTCGAAATGACATCAAAAAAGTGCTCCCCATGGTAACGTTTTCCACTCTGGACCTGTAGGTGCTGCTGTATCCAGGGGCTCTGGCCGGGACCGCAGGGCAACATTTTGAAGCCATGGTAGAAAGAGGGGGTCCTCTGGGGGAACTGGTTCAGTGGGCTGACCTCAGTGCCTGTTTGACAATCTTAGGTCACAATCTGACCTTTAGCACTTCACTGCAGCATCTCCACAGGTTAACATTAGCTACCTTCATCTGACACAAGCATGCTAACTACATGGCTCTGATGCAATCAGTGACATGTTGTTGTGACTGGCCCAGGCTGATAGGTGCTCCACCAGGGGGTGGCAGCTGTCCAATTCAGAGGCCCTTGACCTTCGACCTCATCTATACCGACTATCATGGCCTCGCTCACCTTCATGGGGCAATGGGACTGGCTTTCCTGCATTATCAGTAGGCCCAGTCTTTCTTATATTATTGGAATTTTTGTTTTTTCTCTTTATGATTGCTTAATTTTAGGAAACCTTAAATGCTAAAAGTCTTACGTGTTATTGTGACTGAATTGTGACACCTAAAGATGCGATGAGTTATTTAATGGACTCTCTTTAATCATTGGAGGTGCCGCTTCAGAATCCTGGACTCCTTTGGTACGGAGCCAGGCCTTTAACCTGGACACTTATGCACGCAGCCATGGATATAAAACTCTGTGGGGGAGCTGGGCCCTGCAGCCTCTGCAGTACATGACGATGTTCCGTAAGTCTCTGTCTTCCTCTTCATGTCATCAGTAGATATGGTGCATATAAACGGATTTTATAGTTTCCCAATACCTTAATGGAAAATAATATGCTCCCTGAATATTCACTATTTCTTCCCAAGCAGCACTTATTCTTTACTCACACCCCTCATAGTGTTTGGATTTATAGCCGAGGCTGAATCAGGTGGGTGCCCAGACACAGCTCTCATTCCAACACCTCTCTCTGTCATCTTTCCCACCCTGCCGGGAGATGGAGGCAGGCTGGACACGCTGGGCCTTTCTGCCGGAGCCCGGATCACTGTTTATTTGTCCTGCTGAGGGATGAGAGATGGTTTTCAGCTGATGGTGAGAAAAGGGCAGAAAAATAGAGAGACAACAAATAGAAAAAATGGGACGGAAAGAAGAAAAAAGAGAGAAACCTGCGAAAAGGGTCGGTTGGGTGTCTTTTTTAAATGAAGTGGGAGAAGGGTTGGATTTTCAGGAGACAGCTGAAGCACGGACACTGAAGGCAGCCGAAAGAGCTTGAATCACCTGCTTAGGTTCCCCGAGGAGCAGCGACGTCACAGCTTGGTCTCAAACATCACGTGTTCTCGATCGGGTCTGCATGCTGTTCCAAATCTCTACTTATCTGATAAATGAGTTCACATGAGTTCAAGTGTCAGTGATGAGTGAAGACAAAAGGAGCAGCGAGGAAATTTACTGCTGCCGCGATGGGAAATGAGTGAAGATTTAGCACCTCTTTTAAACATTTAGACGGGGGAGAAGGAGACACATTCCTGCAGACATTTCCAAAGATGTGGATGTTCCTCCTAAAGTAAATACTCATCTTTCAAACCAGATTTAGTGCCTTGAAGGGTAGTTGCTTTCCCAACCTTACAGAAACAGCTTTGTTACATACAGTATGTGAATCTAAGCTGATAAAAATGGAATTGTTTTTTATTTAGAATGGCCCGCTTGTGTTCTTCACAATTCCAGTAGTGATTTATTGTAGCCATTCCTGTAGCTCACACACCTGATAACTCCTTCCTGGGATTTGTGAGTGCGGAGGAGGCGAGTGAGGAAGAGCAAAAGACGGATCCCAACAGGAAAGAGAGGATAGCAGTTGTCTATGGCAAGCAGGAGTACATGTGGCAGGTATAAAGCATATATGCGTAAGTAGAAGAAACCAGTGTGTTAGCATTAGCCTGTCCTAAACCCACCCACCCATGTTGTGATGATCAGGGTAAATCTGAATATGTGGGCTTGATCAGTGAAGAGCTGGAGACCCACGCTACGGTCTATCAACCTCCCGGACATTCCTCTAATCTGCCAAGCTTCATCAAAAACCACGGCCTGCTGAGTCAGGATGACTTCCTACAACTAATGCGCCGAGCCAAGGTCAGATTCGTCGGAGAGCACTAAAACTGTAAAATCTCTCCTAACATTTGCCTTGTACTGCGAAAGTTAAATAACAAGCAAGCTTTTCTTACCCTCTCAGGTGTTTGTCGGTCTTGGCTTCCCCTACGAGGGCCCCGCTCCCATTGAAGCGATCTCTCTCGGCTGCGCGTTCCTCCAGCCACGTTTCAGCACCTCGCACTCGTCAGACAGTAATGACTTCTACAGCGGAAAGCCCACCACGCGACAGGTACGGCAGCGCAAACACCACAACTTTAGCAAAACACGATCGGGTTTCAGCCCAGACATGTCGGACCCCAGATTTCCTCCCAGCACCCGTATGCGGACGCATTCATTGGCAAACCCCACGTGTGGACAGTGGACCTGACCAACAAGACCGCTGTGCGCGAAGCGGTCCGGGCCATTCTACGCACAGAGGTGGTCAACACAATGGTTCTGCTCTTTCGTTATATTTTATATAGGTATATGAGCCAACATTCCAAGGTTATGTGGTGGTTTTTGCAGGTGACGCCTTTCACGCCACGGGAGTTTACGTGTGAGGGAATGCTGGAGAGAGTTCATGCTTATGTCACTCACCAGGTACCATATTTAGTATATGAAAACTAGCTTTACTGCTTGTCTTTGCCAAGTCACTTGGTTCTGCGCTGAAAGACCAGCATATTTGTATCAGTCTTAGGGTTTTTTCTTGGCTCTCCTCAGAATTTCTGCAGTAAATCTGTCCCTATTTGGCCACCACAAAGCGCACTGAGGCTACACCTGGGTCCTCTGGGTCAGTCCTGTGTAGATGTGTGTCAGCGATCTTCTCACGTCTGTGAACCAGCTCTGTTTCATCACCTCAACAGTCCTGCTGCATTTTCCAGGTGACAAATCAGCAAAAATAGGTGGTGGAGTGGAAACTCCGAGTTCACGCTTTTGCCTTGGCTTGTTTTTGATCATAGCTTGCAGTTAAACTAATACCTGATCACCAGTTTTCGGTCTTTTAGGCTCGGGCTAGGCTGCTCCAGTATGAAGCAAGGTGTGAATCACCTGTTTCCTTCATATAGCCCCTGGGGCCGACACTGTAGCCTTCAGCAGGAGCCGCTGCTCTTCAGCTGTGCTGGATCGGACCCTAAACAGCGCAGGCTGTGTCCCTGCAGAGCTCACATATTTGGACAGGTGGCGCTCTGCCTCGACTGCATCTAATGCTGAAAGAACTCAGGAAACAGTGGAAAATGGATGAAGCCCAGGCCAAACCAAAGATCCATTCTCAGCCGCACAGCTGTCCTGACAACATCACTGGGTCCCAACGAACGTTGACCCAGGAGACCCCTCAGCTGTATTTAAATCCAGAATAGGCGGAACTGAATTGTTTGTGTTTTAAAAACTTTTCATTTGGTCTGGGAAAATTATGGAAGTCGGGATTAATGATGTTTTCTTGAGCCATTTCAAATGAAATTGCACCATTTTCAAATAATTACACCTGACTCATTCTACCCAGCATTATGCCTTGAGGACTTAAAGAAGATCCCCGATTCATGAACAATCATGGAAACGTTATACACAGTCATTTAGCGCCACGTATAGCGTCTGAAGCTACACAGACGTATCCCATCATCTGAGCCTGCAAGAAGAAACCAGCGATGAGACTAAGCTTCAGCTCAGGGTCAGTGTCAGTAAGTTATGGGGTGCTGGACGTACATGGCACAGCTGTTAGCAACGACGACTCCAACGATGACCACAAGCTGTTATTTCTGAGCTGGATCAATGTGAGGTTCTTCTGGGAAATGAAACCCAGACGAGTGTTAATTGACAGACCTTTTCCACCTACGCACTCAATATGACCGGAACACATTATCACTCGCGGATCAGGCAGCTCAGGGCTAAGAGGACCCGACTGTGATTGGCATGCAAATGCATGTGAAATGATCCGTGCAAACATTTCTGAGGACGTTGGTGCTTTCCGGTGAACTCACTTGGCCCCGTCAACGGTGACTTTTGCTGTCCAAACGTGATGGAAATGAGTTTGCCTTTTTGTCAGAAGTCTGGAATAAAAATGGCCTTTTACTCAGAGGAATGGTTGTGAAACTTTGTGGAAAGTGTTGTGTCATACATGAATGATTCATGCTAATTAATATCAGTTACATGTGTGAAACTGTGGCCCACTCAAGGGTCAGAGAAATCAGCACTGAGGAGCGTGGAATCAAATACAATAACACGAAGATGAGGATGCAAAAATTGTATAGTTTCATTTTTATGAATCTATGTGATAATATTACCTTTAAATACTAAAATGATGCCTAAAATCAAACTAAACAATAAAATTACTTTTTTGATATTGTAGGAAACGTAGTGTTATTACAGTCAGTTTGGACTTCATTTATAATAAAAAAAACTTTTTTTTTAAAAAGATAGTGAAGTAAACAAACAGTTTGTGTTATTTCACCGTCACTGGATGATCCCAGAAATGCCGACAGATTCAGGCATGGAGTGAATATTTGTTGAAATATGTCAGCCTGGACAACATGACACTGTGGAGGATCAGCACAGGGACCTGTACCCACGCTGAGCCCCACCTCATAATGTTGAAATAATAACAGGAAGGTTAGAAAACAATGAATGATTGATGGAGGAGCGAAAAATGAAAGAAACCGGTACAAGAAATATGAACCAGTGTTAGCCAGACATCATGGAATGTTCATGCAGCAGCAAAGGTCCAATAATGTTTGTCTAAGTGCTTTTTAATTTTACATGAGAGACAGGAACTCTTTTAACCACACAGGGACTGGTTCCCCTGTGCCATTTGAACTGGAATGTGCCGGCAAATCAAACGTCAGCGCCAAGAATAATGTGGGATCTGGTGGATGGAAGCACTACACAGCGTTTCCCATCAATTCAAACTTTTAACCTGTGCCACACCTGTCCCTTTATGACAGATAACAACACAAGCACAGAAACCTCATGCAATGAACAAGCGACCAAACAAGCGTTTTTGCTCCAGACTTTATGTTTAATCAAATCCATCACTAATTTGCTCAGATAAAGCTGTCAAATTGGGCGTAGTTCATGTTAAAGGTCCAAAATGATTGCTTTGCAAGGCTTTAAGAGCAACATCAAGCTACAACTTAGCTAGGTTATCGCGCAGTTCTGCTCTCTCTCCTTGGCATCATTTTTGCATTGCTTCCCAGAGTACCTTTTGGGTCCAATCAAACACCACGTCGGAGTTTTCATCCACTTTCTGGTCCACCACAGTTGTCTCCCATCATCTTCAGCATTTTTATCTGTGCTTCATTCTCATGACATCTTAACACAGTCTGGGTCCAATCAAGCAGGTTTTTACTTTAAATCCCTTTCTCACATTAACTTTGCAGCTTGGGAAGAGGTTTGACCTTTCCAACCCCCCTCATTTTTGGAGTGTTAGTGATGAGAAGAAGGCATCCTCTTCATATAAACATTTCCCTTTGTCAGTCACACGGTGAGAACCTAATACGAGTGGGATCACCTTTGAAACGAAGCAAAGAGATATTAACTTTTACACCACACTGATGTTGAACTGTATGGGCCACATTGCCTTTTAGCTTTGCAATAGCAAATATTGTCCGAAAGGGGGCAGTGTGGTCAAGCTACACCAGAAGCTGCACAACATGACGCAGAGCAAGAGTACAACTCTGCAACCTGCTTAGGAAGTTGGTCACACCTGAGCATAGACAATGAGAAGCTCATGGAAATTTGTTTTAGTAAAATGTGGATGTAAAGAATGAGCAACAAATGGAGTAGCTAACCAGTTATTTCAGACAATGCACTTGCAAAACCTGGAGTGGAGAAGGAGTGACGCTTAACTACCAGAAGAAAGCAGCTGCTTTTATTGAAACCTGTTATTGGCGTGCCAAGATTACACTCAGCAACAACAATCCTCCTCCCTGCAAGCCAATAAAACGCTAACAACAAACACTTGGCTTGCCTCAAATGCTGTTAGAAGCCACAGAGTTTGGTCTTAATGATACTTGGTAACTATTACAGACTATTAAACAAAATAAATAAAAGAGGAAAAGACGGGGGAATAAAGGAGTTAAGAGGTTGTTTCCGGACACACAGTAATGTAGGTAGCTAGGAAGCTTGTCCACCATTCCATGTTTTCCCACAATGAAAGAAGAACAGCCTTATCTGCTGTTGCATCAATCAGCAACAGTCCAGAGAGCAGGTTCTGTACGCTTGAACAGTCCTGGATACGTACGGGCCTTTTTATAAATTCCCCAAAACGTTTTGTGCCACTATCCTCAGCATACCTGAGGAACTGTGAGGCGATCATGCCTTCCTCTGTGTTCAGAGTGCAGCTAATTTCATTGTATTTATGTATGTATTCTGCTGAGTGCCGTCTGTGACCTCCAGGTGACAGGAGAGGTCATCTACATGCTACGACTGAAGAGTAAAGCAACCTTACATTTTAGCCACCATGTCTGCACCGTGCACTGCACTGATCAAAATTCCTTGACGCAGACTGATTATTTTGAGGCACACACAAAAACGTGTGAGGAAACCCAGAGCTACCAACCAGCCGCGCCAAAGCCCCCGTCATCTTTCACGCTACAACCCTGAACCACCTTCATTTACTTGAGGCCCATAAATTGGCTGTTAGTTTGCCATTAATGGCCCTTTTTTGGGTGGGATTTATGGCAAGTGATAGCAATGGTGTGTGTGTGTGTGTGTGTGTCTGCCTGTGTGTTAAAAGCCACCTTTTGATGTGACCCCCGCTAACAGGCAGTGCGCCTGCCCACATGCTGCACGGTGCCTTTGCCACACACGGCTGTAGCGTGTGACTCACACAAGCACATTAAAAGATATTAAACTGCTTTTCTGCTTTCATTCAGAGTCTTGAGAAGTAACAGCCGAGCCGGGTGGTTCACGTTAAAGTGTGCGCCATTTCCTCGCCTGTGATTAAAGACGCCCAAACAGGGGGTCTCTATTGTTTTGCTACACCTCTGATCTCAACCTTTTAAATGAGCATACATCTTGTATGGGTTTTTTTCCTGGAATATGTTGAAAGAACAGAGTCTGGATTTTATGGTGATGATGTGGTTTCAGGGAGGTTTAATACTAAATGTCCATCAATTATTTGGTCTTCAGTATCAACGACAACAAAACATCTGAGTAAAAATCTGTGAGAATAAGGGAAGATACCCAAAAAAGATTTCAAAAGCCTTAATGCTCCGGTTCAAATTATTATGCCATACTTGTTCTATAATGGCTTCTCTATTTATTTTTGGGTTCTTTTTTTGAAAGGTTTGTAATACAATGAAATTGTCAACCTCTACTAAACTTTTCATGCTCAGATTTGAATACAGATTCATGCTGCACTTTTATTTTTCTCTGTGGATTTAACAATTGATGTCTAAGTGAACATCACAAAAAGTTAACAACTATCCCTTTTAAAGTGTGACTCTGTTCTTAAATATATGAGACTCAGTGTTCCCACTGGATTTTTGTTTTGCCTTCACACCTCCGTCCTCTTTTCTCTGGCTCACAGACACTGTTGTCTCTATACCTGCCCATCTTTCCTCCCCTTTCTGCCCACTTCTCTCCCTCTCTTTTCAGAGGCAGATGAGAAGTGTGATAGCAACACAGACAGCTGAATGCCAGTTACCACTGTGATGACAGATGCCAGCCCAGGTGCACATGCAGCTGGAAGCCAAGGAATGTGTGTGTGTGTGTGTGTGTGTGTGTGGAGGGGATGGGGGGAGCAAGAGAGAGAGAGAGAGAGATTTGTGTGTGTGCCAGCATCATTGTGCGTCGGACATGTGAGGAAAAGGGACCTGGGTGCCCATGAGGACACAGGTGTGTGAGAGATAGCGGGAGCGTGGGAGAAGTCTGCAAAACAAGCCAAGCAAAGAGCAGCAGTGGGGGCAACCCGGCTGACCTTTGACCCTTTTCATCATCCAGCTCCAGCCTCTACTCTGCGCCTCAGCTTTTACTCATTGTGCAGACGTTTGTCTGTCGCTCGGTGCTCACGGTCCCAGCCTGCCGGACTGGGTAAGACGCGATATCATGGCAGGGTGTTTGAAGAGCTCAGAATACGTATGGTTATAAATCTTTCTCATTTTTCACATACCTTTCTTAATTGATGAGAGAAAATATGATGTTTTCCATATTGTTAAAAATCCTACTCGTAACTTCTGAGTCATCACTGTAAAGTCAACCCCCCCCCCCCCGTACACCTGTGAGACACTTCAGCAATCGTTGCTTCATTTGTTCTTTTCTTCTTCCCCTTCTTTTCCTCTTCCTCGCGCTCCCCATCTCCTCTGGGAACATTCCAATGTGCTTCTCTTGTGCACCCTTTCCTATTCGCCCTCCAATCCCCCCACCCCCTGTCCTGAGAGCGGGAGGCCGCAGCGCCATCACTCACCACTTGGTGATAACCGGTACAAAGAGGGCCTTGGTGGCCTTGTTGCAGCCGCTCAACGTGCATCGCCACTGGGGAAAGACTGGAGGAAAGTCTCCCGCCTATCCCAATCCCCTCCAGTCCTCATCTCCACCTCCTCAGACGATGAAAACTCTGTCAGTGAGGATTAGGATGGAGCGTTGTGCACTGACGCGGGGAATAACGGTGATAAAAGCCATGCCGCTGCACCTCTGCCTGTCCATCCGCCTTTCAACTTACAATGTTTCACTTTACACCAATTTTGGGATTCCAAGCCTTTCATGCTGCTCTTTACATCTCAAAAACAGCTGTTAAGCCTGATCTTGCTTGGCTAAGTGTCTCGCCAGTGAATATAATGATCAAAGTCTGTATGCGGGCACTCCCAATTTTCAGGTATTATATAGCTATTCCATGCAAAGTGCAGACAGTCCCAGGAAGATGTAGCCTAATCCAGGCAGGAAATGATGGCAGACATAATGAACCCATTCCTGACAATCTGAGACCATGTTAGGATGCTCTGGACAGAAGTTGTTTAGTTCAGGGTGATGTGGTTTGCATTCCCTGGTGTGTCCTCCAGCAAAAACAGATTGACCTTCTTAAGAAAAAACGAAATTAAACAAGGTCGGTTCTAGTTCCACTTGCAACAAAGAGTGATAGCAGGCAAATGGGGTGTCTACTGCGACAACAGTGGGTGCTATAAAGGCAACGTGCTGAAGGATTCTGGGAAGGGGGTATGAAGTTGAGGGGGGGCAGTGTGCTCATTCTCAGGCTGGCACAGCACCAGTCTCACTTCATGGTGAGAGAAAACGGGCGCCCAAACAGAGTGGCGGGAGGTTGCAGGCTCCGAAATTGATTTCATGCCGGAGTCAGACGCAGCCCCAAGGAAGAGAATATGTGTGCATGTGAGCATGTGTGTGTGCGCATGTGTGTGTGAGCTAGAGTTCAGTGTGAATTCCAAGGGACACACAATAGAAAGATGAAATACAGAGAGACATAGAGAGAGAGAGAGAGAGAGAGAGAGAGACATAGAGAGAGAGAGAGAGAGAGAGAGAGAGAGAGAGAGACACACAGAGAGAGAGACATAGAGAGAGAGAGAGAGAGAGAGACAGACAGAGACAGAGACAGAGACAGAGACAGAGACAGAGACAGAGACAGAGAGCGATAGATGGAAAAAAGAGGGGCCGACCTGCATCAAACAGCCAAATCTGCATGTGAAAAAGCGTGATGCTGTTTTGTTGTTGCTGCTGGTTCTTCGCTCTGACTATCTGCGCTCAACAGAAAACCGGAACTCCAGTTTGCATCGTTTCAGTAACCATCAATGCAAATGGGACCGGCTTTCAGTCAACTATCAAGCTCTGGCAACAGCACAGAGAAATTCCATCTTTACTATGCTATAAAAACATGGCTATTTGCAGATGTACCAATGACTGAATGTGTTCTTTAGAGTCCTGCTTTCTGGCAAATTGTCTATTTTTTTTGTATGCTTCTCTCTCCTGTTTTGCTTGCTGTAACTTCCTGTCACCTTCATCCTTTCCCTTGATCTTCCCTTCATTCTCCTCTCTTAGGCTCTGCCCATTCTCTCCCTTTCCTCCGCTCTTTCCCCCTGTTCTTGGCATCAGTGGCAGCATCTCTTTTAAGGCACATGTCAGGGGAACTGTCTGCTGCTTTCAAAGGCCTTTGTGTCCAGCCTTTCTTCCCCTTAATTTGGTTTCCCCCAAACACTTTCCCATAGCATGGCCGTCTCGCCCTGTTTTCTCCCAGCTACCCCTGTCCTGCCTCTCCCTCCCTCTTATTCCTCCAAACGCCCTAAATACATTTTTTTAACTGTCGATAAAGTTGTGCAATGTGACATAATTGAACATGAATGACTGGGCACGATTAAACATCTAAAACTCTTAAATTGTAAAATTCAATCAAGCCAGTTTTTTTTTTTTTTAAGAGCACATGTTTTGTTGTCTGGATGGAAAACACACAGAAAAACAGTATGATGGAATGCTTTTTAAAAAATTCCACAGCAAGAAATATTCAGTGTCTTATGACAAGCAATACCAGGCCCTCCGGTGCATCCTGGGCATCCGGTTTCCCCGCTGCCTTCTTCCCATGACTTCTCTGACCGCATAGGTTTCTTCAGGGAGCTTCTTGCCATGGCAACGCTTTCCAAAGTATTGTTCCGTTCGCAGGCCAAGAGGGAAGATGACCTTGCAACAAAAGACTATTTGTTTACTTTTGCGAGATGAAATAGATGAAGGCCTCAGCAGAGAGTTGCAGACAGTTGAAAGTTGGAAGGAGGACTAAATTTCTGGAGACAAGCGTGTGGCGCCCATGGTGGGTGAGAGGTGACGTCAGGGTTTCTTTGCATGTGTGCGGTGTGCTCACCTCAGGCACTCACATGTGGTTTTAATCCACTGTATGAGGACAGACTCCCTCCCTTAATCTGCACTCTTTCTCCCCACGAACCCTCCATGGTGTCTCTGTACCTGTCACACCAGCTCTACCTTGGCTCCCTTTCTTGCATTTCTGGCATCAGTCTTCCTGTCTTTTACCTTGCCAATAACTTTTTTCCCCCTACGGTTTCACCTTTTTTCTCCCTGATAAAGTCTGCCCCCCCACCATCTGCTGAGTGCATCTCCTGAATTCTTTGAAACGTCGTCCCACCGGAGCGTCGTGACTTTGTCACCACTGGATTTCTATCTTGCATCTCACTGCCTTGAGGGTGTCATGCTAAAAACATCTTTCTTCTTCTTCTATTTTTTGTGTGTTTGTGAGTAGAGTTGGATCCTAAAGGGGGTGAGAAAAACACATGGAATCCACAGAGAATGAAAATTCCAAATGTTCCGAATCTTTGCTTTGAAGGTGTGTGCAAGTGTGTGTTTCTGTGGTTCTATGTAACTCATAATCCTGCTCAAGTGTGAAGGAGATGTGGTGTCATGTTGCTGAGGGTGTTAGCATGAAGGGGGATGGATGAAAAGAAAGATGTCTTTATCGACGTGTCCGGAACTTAATCCAACCCCGCTGGAGCCTTGGACGGCTGTTTACAGTAATGCTGGATGTTTTCTCCGTTCTAAAGGAAAACAATGGAAAGTTTATCCTTTTGTTTTGTTCTTTTTATGAAAGTTGCTCTGACTTTACCAGACAGAAAAGGTAAATGGTGGCGATGTGAATAAGTTTGACTTGCATGTTCAACAACAGGATCGCATGCTGCCTCCCTGGGACTGAAGCAGCTCAGTGGCACGCCGAGCTTTCCTCGTGTTGTGGGCTTTTCAGGATGGATGATGGTTATTGAAAGGGATGTGAAGCAAGAGTGAAATGGTCAGGGTCAGATCAAGTCCTCCTCCGCACAACAAAACAGGAGAGAAGCGCCCTACAATGGAATGATCTAAATGGAGGACATTTGCTTCTCATTGACCTCCAGCCTCTCAAACGGGGCCCCCCGGTCAGGCGTGGTCCGTTGCCCTGAGTAACCCCATGCAGCACCTCTGTATCCAAGAGCTGTGAATGGAAGCGTTCTGTCCCACTACTGAAATGCATAACCTTGCACCTATGGCCTTCTGCTGTCTGGACACAACCAAGTAGCTGATACCCAAAAGAAACAGGACCAGAACTTTGAGGGATCAACCAATTTACCACATCTTGAATGATGTCAGTGTCAATACCAGTGATGATAAATGTGATTTCAACCCACTATAGGGAACTAAAATATGCAGAAATTACCACGTGTAATTACGCAGAAAACAAAGAGAGACGTTACTTATGATGTGACACAGAACCTTTAAAAAATGGCTCTTTCTTCAACGATCACTTAAACATTGCCCATTTATTTGCTTTCCAAATGAGACATGCCACCACTTCAAAGAGATTGATTACAGCTGCCAAGCACGCATGAAATCATGAGACATATTTTTAGTCATGCCTAAATCATTCCAAGCACCGCAGTTTGGAGGTTAGACCTTTCCTAATGACTTGAGAACAACGCTGCAGACACACACACACACACACACACACACACACACGCACACACACACACACACAGTCCCTCATCACTTGCACACAGAGGCGAAATGGGGGTATGGGTATAGTCTGGCTGTCTGAGTTTGTGTGTGTGTGTGTGTGTTTGTGTTTGTGTTTGTGTGTGTGTGGGACAAAGACAGGAGACGGGGTGGGACGAGGGACACTGAGAGAGTGTAGGTGATCTGACAGCATCTTGACGTCTGCAGGCTGGAAGCAATTTTGCAGGAGGAGATGAACTTAATACAAATTCCTGCCGGTGCAACCGTGCGTCCTGGTCGACCCAAGCTGCCCCAGCTCAGCCTCTGAGAAACCCACACCCCGTGCCCTTCACCCTCCTCACCCGCCTCGACGCTCGCTTGTCATTCACGGCTGCCCTTCACGATTCTGCTCACGGCCGATGCGTCCGCGTTTGTTTGAATTAGAAACGCGATGTTTGAGGAGAGAAGCGTGGTGGGAGTCAATCATCTCACGGCCGAGAGTGACAGTCGATGGCGCCACTGGAGGAATTGAGTTTCACAGTACCTGAAACTGTTTTGTCTCAGCAGACCTCACCACGCAGCCAAAGAATGTAATCCTGGCGGCTCAGCAGCTGTCATGAAGTTCTGTGTCTGATCAAATGATACAGCGACTTTAAACAGAGCCTGGTGGTACTGACTTAGATTAGGGAGTCAAAAAATAAGGCATCGCTCAGACACAATTACTTAAGTTGTAGCTGACATTCAGAACCGGCCGAAGCATTTACATGATTTAAAATGGAAGACATGTTGCCTCTTCCTCACACTGTTCCTTGGGGGGGATCTCATCAGCTGCATCAAAAAGCTGATCACAACCCGCATGATTTGGAAAAACAGAGCACGCCACCATCGAGGTGGCTTGTCTTGGCTTTCTCATTCCAGCTGACTGCTGTCTCCCATTAGGGCATCGTTTTGATCAAATACGGTAATTGCTTTGAGGATTAGATAAAAAATGATACTTTGTAATTGCTCTCTTATGGAGTGGTCAGCTCTTTTTATTCCTGTAATCAGATACCCTGTACTTTTCTGCACCACTGGCACACATGATTGGCCCCAATTAGGCAGTTTGAATGAATGAGACAAATTGAAGACAGGGTTTTATGGGAACAGCTGTCCATCTTCCTCCCTTTTAGACACATCTCCAAGTGAAGCTGAGAAGTCCTTGATGCCAAGAGGGATCGTTTTTTCGGTGTGAATTCATCTGCATAGGAGTGTGTGTGTTGATGTGTGTTGTTGGCATTGAATCACGTCCAGGGCTGATCTGTAGTCACCATGGTGCCCAAGCTGCAGGTGTCCCAGTCCACCTTCAGTCCGAACACGCACCTTCTTACCTCGGGAAAATGCTTTCAACCAGAGTTGGGTTACCACAAGGCAGCACAGACATCTGAGCAACGCCAGGAATGTCCCTCCCCATCAAAGGGTAGCATTTGGCCATTTTTATATCTGCAATTAAACAGGCAGCAGTTAGGGGGAAGAAAGGGAGCAAGTGTGAGAAAGGGCTGGCGAATGATGGAAGAGAGGGAAGAAGCTGGGCTGGAATTTCAGCACCTGCTGGAGCTTCGTCTGCTGCCAACGCAACAATATTGACCCAAACAATGATGACTGCTACTCCCTCCCTGTGTAATGTTCATAAGTCTTTTAGCCATAGCGACCAATGGTGATCCATAGATTTTTGACCAACATAGTTTTTTTTAGCGTGTTTTTAACAAATACTGCTGTTAATTTTATGCAAGTTAAAATCAATATTTAAAAATCAATTTAAACGTTTATAATGATCAATAAATGCCGAGACGCTATGTTCTCCTGGACTCAAACACCAGACAGTGGACACGTGCACAAGCACAATACTGTGTGTTTGAACATACAAACTAAAATTGTTATGTGGTTGAAGCAGTCAATGTGCACTTTGAGCTTTTGAGAATGATCAAAATGGGTATTGGTTACATTTTTTCCCCTTTCAACCATTATTTTTATATCTTATTCTGGTTTGTTATGATTTAAAAAAATAAATAATCAAAGAACAGTGATTGAGGTGTTGCATTTTATTCCAGCGACTCAGATGAAATTTTCTTTTGGTCCCATTTGGACAGGAACCAGTAATGGGACTCATTTGATGGCTGACTATACTTGGCAAAGCTACACAAGTCACTTAATGGATGTTTAAAAAAAAATAAATCATGCTTTCATGCCCCATTCAGAATCTTCACAATATTTCGCCCTCCCACTTTGGCTTCTGTCGTTGTGACTCGGGGGACCTCCGGCTGGCACACCACATCTGACAGCGGTGCACACAGCTATAAAGGCAGTCCAGGATTAATGACATAGCTGGTATAATGCAGAGTGTGTAGTTGTGTATTGTGCTGTATGCTCTATGCACTGAGCTGCGTCGACCATCTGGTAAACGCCACTAGAGTTACAGCAGATCGTAGCTTCGCCCGTGACAGCCTTTCATCGCCAGTTTCAGCGAGCAGCTGGGTTCTGGCGCCCCATAAACAGAATTCCTGCCTGATTTTACAGTTCTTTCCTTTTCCTTGTTCCCGTTAACAATATGTGGATTAGGAGGGGTACCTCAGTCTGCAGGGTTTGGGGCTGGAAAACACCCTGACTTGTTCACTGCTTTTAACTGAGCCACGACACTAATATTAGACTGGGCAAAGGGGGAGACTGAACAACCCAGGTGGTGAGGAAGCCAAACAACCCAATAAGGAGAACATATTTTCCAGCCATGGACACAACTCTGAAAAACATCCATAATGTCAGAGCAGGTGTGTGAAATACACCAGCCACTTTTACACCCACCTACCACCATATTTAAGCAGAGACAGCTGACAGGTGTAGGCTGCTGTATTATATGTATCTATTATACAACTATAGAAATGAATGTTTAATGAATGAATCCAACAGACTTTGATTCTGGGAAAGTACATTGATTAGCTGGTTCCCTGCTGTTATTCTACAGAAGTGGGGTTAGCAGGAAGTCCCTTTGGACACTGTAAAGCCTGCTCATATAAGGGGGTTATCCCCAGGTAGTTACAGCTCAGTTCTTCCATATAGACACATAGACTAAAGTCAAGGCACAATATCCACTGTCATCTCCCCCAATGTATCCCCTCACTCTCCTATCTCAAAGAGTGGATGATAAAACATGAGTAAACTCATGCTAATGCAGCTGTTGCTAACAGTTTATTTTCATACAATGCAGGAATAAGCTTTAGTATGAAATGTTGTTTCTGTCTCATTCAAAGCCTATTCTTAAAAAGTCCAAATAAGGAAGTGGGATCTAAATAGCAGCTTTGGATATATGTGCAGGATTAAATGTTTTTAAAATGCTTCAGTGTGTTGGACCTGATGCTTGTGGTTTAAGCAGCTTCCATGGGCTGCAGATTAACCTCTTCCAGCAATGCCAGTGTTTCTTGTGGTCATGGTTAGAATTACAAATTATCCTGCAAAAAGCAACAGTGTCATTTGATTATTAAAAAAACAGAAAACCCCCCCACAATATTGCTTTTTACATTTGAATAGAATGTGATTACATTTGTTGTTCAGATGTAAATGAGCTCATATTAATTCTTTTGGGTCTTGAGGTGTGTGCACATGTGGATGTTATCTGCAGCCATAAGCCATAAGCCTGGTACCAAGCCATAAGTCATTATATATTTTATTAAAATCAAGCTGATGCAAATATAATAAAATAAACACAGATCTTTTCTAGTGGGATAAAAGGACAGAACAAATGTCTCTATTTACAGTCGAAAATAAAGATTTCCCGGGCAGAGATGTGGCATTAACTAGTGTTTCTTCACATTCCAACAAATACATTGTTCACTTGAACCTCTTAAAGCATGTAGACCTATAACTCTAACTTTCACTAAACTGTAAAATTAAGGTAGAGTAACTCACTACAGTGCACTCGCACAACATAATGGCAAAAGTCGTAGCTCTACTGATCTATCTCTTGCATTTGGGCAGAGATATCAGACTACATTTTCAGACCACTCCTACCATTCATCATCATCATCATCATCATCATCATCATCATCATCATCATCATCATCATATTCACCAAAAGGTTTATTTCACATGAAACTCTTGGCAAGTTGAAATGGAAACCAGGATGAGGAGTGTAACTAGAGTGAGTGCACAGTAATGGCCACAATGTAAGACAAACAAATTAAATTAATCTATAGACCCCTTTTGAAATAACAATGTATAGTACCAGCGGAGATTTGATATTGAGTGAGCAGCATGTTCCATATATCCCCCCTCCCAAAAAGGAAAATAAAGTGGGGGGCATGGGGCAATTGTGGGAGAATGGTATTCCCTAAAAACACTGGAGGCCATATGAAATTGAGCCTAATGCCCTGGAATGCCGCTTCCGTCTGGACCTGTCGATAAAAATAAAGCTTATTGTGATAGTGGGGGTTTACCTCCTCGGTAGAGTAATGAAAAGAAAACTGGCAGAGGTCCCTTTGGGAAAAAGCTCACCTTCTACCCTGCTGGTCATGCACTTGGAAGTGTACGGAATGGATGTGCTGTTTGTGCTTCCCTCTGCATAACTTTTTTGTTCCTGCACGCTTACACAAGCATGGCTTCTTTGGAAACTGTGCACAAACATGCACTTACGCCACGACAGTAAGGAAAAGCTTTGGGGTGAAAGTGAATGATGGGTTTGCAACAACAACAGGTATTTAAGTGACAGTGCAGGTGTGTGTGGCGGTAAAAAATTAGAGGGATGGAATCACCGAGAAGAACCCGTGAAACGAATATATACGATGTACCACACAGGAGCAACCAGACATTACAATCAGGAAAGAAATGAAACCCATCAAGATGCAGAGACTCGCAAAGTGGAGCGTGCATGACCAGGTGAACCTGGGAGTTGAGGGAGGGGGAACAAGAAGCCAACAATCACAAACTGCATGTAAGACAGCTGCACAGGCTGCCTGGAAGCTTTATGAGTCAGCTCAGGTGTGCTCTCTGAAGGGTCTTTAAGGGCCGGAGGATGCATTTAATGAGACCGGCCTGGTGTGACGTGCACGTATTTACTCAAATTTAGAAGAAGAAATATTTTGAATACATACGAACAGCCTGGGCAGAAGATATGTCAAAATTGAGTTTTCCTCACCCTTAGCAACCAAACAACATTCCAACTCTGGGATGGAGAACCTTTCATTTGCCTTTAAGGACCACATTAATTGACTGCTTCTTCTGTTTTCCATTCCGTGTGTGTCTGGATCCTGGTGTTTTTGCCACTGAATAATCTACATTAAACTGCAGGCTCATGGAATCATCATGCTGCTGCTACAAAGTTTGATGTTCAGAATGACGAGATCGAGCATGTGCAAAGTGCCATGACAGAATCCTGCTTTCCTGTAAAACAAATATAATTAATTTGTGTCAATTCACTCTTTGCCTGAACTAAATTTTCCACAAAAAAGTGAGCCCTGAACACAACTTTCCATCTTTCGGTGGGTGGATTGGTTGGTTAGGTATGCGGTGGGGATGTCCAGATGGCCCCTTAATCTCAACCAGATGTTGACATTCAAGAAAAAGAATTAGAGAAATGAAATTATTTAGTCCTGCTGCCTTCAGTAATCAAAACATTCAAGATAATGAAAGTATGTAGAGATACCACAAAGCAAATAAAAATGTGAAGTTTCAACGTAAATACTCGAATCGTCTGCTCTTCCCCGTAATCTCGCTCTCATACAACACAACAATCACAGATAAGTAATTTAATCTGTACAACACCAACAGTTACAAGACAAGGATTGATTTACTGGCTCCGGCTCCAGAGAGGCTCGCGGAACAATGCTGAAAAGCTGCAGCCACAGTGGTCACTGTAGGCGTGGTGTCGGCCATAATGTAGCTCAACACCTTCTAATGGCAGCTCGCTTAAGATGTGTAACCAGACACTGCTGTTCACACCACAAAGCAACGGGTCTTCAGGGACTTTTCAAATAGTGTCTTGTAATTGACTCCCACTGACTGTCAGCCTTAACTGAATGACCGAGTAATCTGATTTGTTGAAAGATAAAGAAGGCAGGAATAGCGTGAGGGTGAAGTCTTAGAGACTAGCCAGCGGTGTGTTTGCTGCAAAATGAAAATCACATCGGCTTGTTCTCTCGTCGCGTAGCTTTACTACTGCGTAATCGGCACCTGGACATGACGAGAATAATGCAATCATAAATCAATTTTCTGCCTGTTTTTTAATGTCTTTCAGCTCATAAATGTTCCTTTTGTAATCAGACAGGGTGGTGGGAGTCTGTAGCATTCCAATGAACTTACAGAGCCCTCTCACCTGGTTGTTATTATACATAGTTTTTGACTGGTAACACCCCACCAGCACCACTAACCCTCTCCTTGCCTCAGCCTTGAAGTCATAATCATTACACGGCCATAGTAGCCTGGCACCCATATTCCCGGGCTTTGCCCGGAGAGGCCAGAGAGCATGAACTTCAGAGATAACCGCCATTTGTGGGTTGCCTATGGCGACACAGAGGGGATCTAGTTGGGTTGAGGAGTTCAGCGCTTCGTCAGGATGCTGCACCTCTGATGTGTTTTTCATTATTCACAAAGCTGCTTCAACAGGCTATGAAAACACTTACTAACGTCTATGCTGTTATTATTTTCAAAACAGGAGGGAATGTGTGTGAAGACCTTTGAGGTCGTGTGAGAAAGCACGCTGTTTCCAGGAGACGGGAGAATTATCAATTTATTACCGATGTCCCATAGCCTCTGAGATGACCTCCTTTAGCAGCCATAAACTATATTTAAGTCTTTTGAAAAAGCAGAAAGTTGCACATCTGGCTCTGTCACTTTCACTGGGGTTTCCCTGCCCCCACCGTCTCGTATTTCTGGGATAGCCTGGACAGGTGCACATTCAGGTGGAGCGCTGCTAAAAGAGCCTTTCTATTGCTCCTTACTGACAGTCTCCATATCTGTGAATATCATTGCTCTTGTGTTATGTGGTGAAGATTTACACACCTGCATGTCATGTTGGATGCGCGCACACACACGTGTGTGTGTGTGTGTGTGTGTGTGTGTGTGTGTGTGTGAATGTGTGTGTGTGGGGAGTTATGTGAGGTCTTTTTGTTCCATCAATTTCTAGACTAAATTTGCTCTATTTTTTTTGACCAGATCCTACACTTTTCATTCTGTCCGTGTGATCTGTAAATACAAACCTTTTTTTTCCTTTCTTGTTTTGGAGAGGATTAAAAACAGCAATGGTTAAAGCCTGGATGGCCTTTGGCCACCATCTACCTGAAGAGCAGTTCTGTCAGTGGAGGCAACACTAACCTTTGACCTTTTATGGCCCTTCTCTGCAGCCACTGCTTGTGTTGGTGCTGCTTTGGACTTTACTTGGCAATGACCTGTGACATACACCCAAAAGTGTTTGCTTTTATTACAGCAATTGCAGCTTCAGTCCATCCTTAGATGTCGTTTTCTGTGTTTTGCACCTACTGAGGTATTTTCCTTTGGACACAATCGCTTAAGTCAACCTTTTTTTGCCTCAGTTTAGCGTTCAGAATTACTACAAAGCACTTGCTTTTACCATCAAGTTAGCGAAGTGTTTTATAGGCCAGTAGTACCACTGTCGAGTGGCATCTGTCAACGGAGCGTGCCCTCGTATGATTCCAAAGCCAGTTTATTTGGATTGATGTGTGGTGCGCTGCCCATATTTTCACAGGTGTCTGCGTTGTTTAACCAAGAGCTTTATTCCTGCTTTCCCTGGCGGACACAAAGCCTTGGTTGTCCAGAACTTCCTCTGGCGGATGAAGACAAGGAATGCTCCGTGTCCAATTCACCTACTGTCCACTAGGTCCTTTCAAAATCATCCCAACCTTTGCTTATGGAATGCCAAACGTCAATCAAGTCCCCTGCTCTTGAATTATTTCTTGATCCATGAATGATCTAAAACGTTTGGACAACTCGGCTTGTTCACTTGCTCTAATTGGTCTGTGGCAGCGTTCCTGCAGGATTTGTGGAAGGAGCTCAAGAGGAGGTCATCTGGCCATCTCAGCGATGATTGTTAAATTGTCAATCACTCAGAGGCCGAACAAGTCAGGCGTGGATCTTTTCATCACAAATTCTGATTGACAGAAAGCGTACAGACATTCAGGGTCCTGTATTTAGAGGGTCAGATAGGTTTTGGGACTGCTGAGTACAGAAGAAATAAATAATGTCAGTGTTATAAATTTAGGAGTGAAAGCACGCTGAGGTTATGGTCAGCACACAGATGTTCATAAATAAAGCCCAACAGAGCATGTTTAAACACTCTATACCACTGCCATCATTATTAGTGAACACCTCACTGAAACCAAAACTAAGATCACTCTGGACTCCACACACCCAAGTGTGACCTGAAACGTTCCCGGCTGATACCGGAGCGCCTCAGCTTCGATCCTTCATTGTATTACAAAGAGAGGCACGATAAGAACTTGCCCTCTGTCTCTCCCTCTATATGTCATCCTTTAACAACTTTCCTCTTCAGCCTTGTTTGCCTTTCCATCCTCACAGACAGGAGGCATCGCTCACCTTTCACATAACATCACATGGTAGCAATCAGAGCGGGCTTTGGCAGACAAATTAGGGCAGTTCATGAGGACCGGAGATCAGTGCAGAGGAGGGAAAGCTGGTGCTAAATGCCAACAGATGGGCCCTGAAGTGGTACAAGGTTAGAATCTAGCCTGAGGTGTCAAACAGAAAGAAATACCTGTGCCCAGAGGAAAGGGGAATAACCACACCAACAACTTTTTTCCTTGTAAGTTTCAAGCAACAGAAGACTCCACATCTTGGAAATACTAAGAAAAGAATGTTGGCAGCTAATTTTACATGCGTTTTAGAAGCTTTTCAACCAAGGGTTTATCCAAGAACCAATTCTCTTCTGAGCATCACATGAAGAAAATTGCTATATGTATTCCAGAAAATGAGTCAGATTTGTTTAAACACAGCCTGTCCAAGGATTACCACTGAATTATGCATATTTTTTCACATGTTTGGCTGAGATGTGGGTGCAGCTGAAGGCCAATTCGTTCTATGGCACATTTTTACCAATCAGCTTGTCATCGATGATAAAACATGACTTAATAAAGCTTGTTTTTGAAATACAGTATAACAATTCAGAACGTATTTCTTCTGAATCATCACATGGCTGCAATGTAGCTGTTTTTCTCGTGGTTATATTGCACTTTCCATGCTTTGAATTAATGATTAATTGGTCCCCCGTGTCAAAACCAAACGTGTGTCATACAGCCCAACTAAACAATGAGGGCATTGGGAATAAGCTTTTATGCTTCCAAATTTATAGCTAAGACCTCAGTCACATCCCATCCAACAACAGTGTCTGATTTCAGAATCGCAAAGTTGTCCTAAAACCATAAAATCCTGTGTTCACAGCCAAAAACATCACCACAATTAATTTTTATGCATCATTAAAGCAGTTTTTGTCAATGCTGCGGTGGAAGCTCAGCGTTGTAGTTCTTAATGAATATGGAAGAATATTAGCATTAATAATCTCTATCAATATTTATAGGTTTAACTAATCCCGATATTGTGATCATAATGCAACACACACACACACACACACACACACACACACACACACACACACACACACACACACACACACACATTCCTTCTATGTTACAGGCTTTGAAGAGATGGACTCATCCCCATTTTCAACAGTACCCAATCAAACACAGAACTGCAGGGTGGATTAGGAGCAGGCTTAGGCTGCACAATGCTCCTATCAGAGACCACACTGGTTTTAAATTACCCCCGATTCCCGAATCATTTTCAATCACTCACTGGCCCAATAAAGTTGGATTCTCAAGTTAAAAAGACAAACAAAGAAACACACAATCTCAGTTTTGTGCAACAGCAGTACTCCAATTCTGGACATCACGCGTTTGTTTCTGGGGAAACTGAGAATCGTGGTTGTGATTAGCCCACGTCTGTGTGTGTTTGAAAGTGAGAGAAGGCATTCTCCTCAGGAGGATGAAATCTTTTTTTTCCTCCAGTGGAAAACTAAAAAGAAGGAAAACTGGAGAGATTGAAGGACGACAAATGTACAAGCAGAGGTGTGGTCATTGTCACGCATGCTGTCAGTTCCAGAGGGAGTGGTGCGTCTTCAGACGACAGCTGGTTTCACTCAGCCAAAAGACGTGGATTGAGGAGAGAGGGAGAGCGAGAGGATCAGACCTTCACCTCTGAATATTTATGCTCTGGGTCCACACAGATTTCTCGCCACATTTTTTGCGGTCTTTCAGAGAGGTGGTGGGTGGGGAGGTTAGCACTTGGTGACCCGCACACACTCGCGTACAAGCGTGCATGAGTGTTCGCAGACACGCTCAGATATTAGCACATGCCTTTAGTGCCTCCATAGGGAACAAGGGGGAAAAAGGGAAAGAAATAAGAAAGGGGAATATGTCTTCATTAGAATGGAGAGTTGTGAATGTGATGAAAAGCAAGAAAAATGCATTCAAGAAAAATAGAAAATGCAAGAAACAGACACACGCACAGACTCCATCCTGAAAATAGTGTGATTGAGCTTTGAAGCAGACCGATGATAGGGCTCAGTTTAAAGGCAAAGAAGCCGCTTTGGCAGCTTATGAAAGCCCGACTGGTCAACCCCCCCTCCCCCCTCCTCTGGTTGGTGATGTGGTTTTTCTGGACATGTGTGAGTGTCAGTACATGGAGGAGGGAGAATGGGGAGTACTGGGCCAAACCTGCTTTTGAATTTAATGGCACGTCTCTCTGAAGCTCAGTTTTACCTGCAAACATGGTGAAGTTCACAGATAAACAGTCTTTTCACTAGTAATGATATTGTGATTTTCAGCGACCATACGACTGTGACTGTATTTATCAAGCTGTTGATGGGGCTAACATGGCAACATGCACCATCTAAACCATCTAAATAAGCAAACATGTGCTTAAAGAAACGGTCCCAGATCAGCCCAATCATTCTTTTCTGTGGTTTGTGGTTTTTGGTTTCCCTTTGGACCCTGAGATGTAGCCAAAACAAACTGGTCATCTTCGTCGGTTAATGGCTGCAGAGAGTCCGCGTTGGATGTACGTGATTCAAATACATGTGCTTGTTGGTAAAATAAGACAAAACAGGGTAATCTGGAGTGAGTCATCAGTTTTTGATTTAAATTCACCAGAATGGATGGAACCGGCCTGTTTGGTTAGAGGGTGGAGAGATGAGGAGATTGTAGGTGAGAGAGAGACGGCGGGAGAAACAGAGGGGTTTCCTGCTTTGGGGAGTTGGGTTTCCTCCGAGGTGAGCTCCGTATTCAAGTGTGTGTGTCTCAGTGTTTATTTACAGAGCTTGAGCTCTGTTCATAGAGGAGTGAAACCACACTGGCTGACAGTCTCCCTCAGTCTAGTCCAGAGGGTGGAAACACACCAGAGCAGTGCTTCGCGTACACACGCATACTTTCCAAGGCGGAAACACGCATATCAGCTAACGACTGGAATTAAAGAGACAACACGTGGCTCATTAACTAATAATTTATTTTTTTATCATTTAGTTTAAAAAGTCAGTGGTTCGTTGCCTCAGAGGAAAAATGTACAAGGAAGACTTTGATATAATAAAGTGAGGAGCAGAAGTGGCACGAGGGATGAATCCATTTGTTCCCCAAGAAGGGTCGGTTGTCATTTTTTTTTGTAATTAAAGCATTATTCCCAAGCCATTAATGTAACGCAGAGTGCCGGGTCATCGTGTCGGCTGCTGTCCGTGCCTCTTGGAGAAGCACAGGGTCCGAACAGCACGTGTCACATTTTTACTCTGCAAAGTCATTCGTAAATGGGTGACTGTTGCCTGGAAACGCCAGAAAACCTAAAGGAATACATTCTGCGTAGCATCTGAACCACATCTTTGTGGTCGTGATCACAAAAGCATATGTTTCTGGTTTCTACATCCATATAACATCATCTGGTTTGAACATCCACACACGTGAGTCATCCACGACAAAGTGACGTTTTAAAAAACGACAACACAAATGGCGAGAGGCGTGTTCAGTACATATTTACACCATTATAAAAACGTGTAAAGACCTATTAAACAAGGCGAGCTGGATGTGAAGAAGAAGAAAGACGGGGAGGAGGTGTGAAAAACGTAGTTCTCCATCATACGCTGCTCAAGCAAACAATAAAATGTGGCAAAACGGAAAAATCATCCATAAAGTCTGCCTTTGCCTTCATGTGCATATCACTTGTTGACTCGGGTGGAGGGGGCACCAACACACACATACACACACATGCACACACACAGACACACACACACACACACACACACCTGTGAATGCAATAAATGCTGTTAAGGGGGGAACAAAGCACACCAGTTATGGCCTCAGTTCCACTGCCAAGCTGCCCGGGCTTGTTAAAGGAAAACAACAGGACGGCTCTCTGTATGAAGCTCGCTAAACAGTTTTCACGAGACTGTACTTCCACCCTCCGAACAACATCTGGCTCTCTCATACTCCTTATCTTTATTCCGACATTCAGGGTGGGCACTTAACAGGAAGAAGCAGAGAGCCAGCGGGCTCAAAAGAACCCAGAGGATTTCGTTCAGGTTTTTACGTTCGCAAATCGAAAGTCCAGATTTAAGAGCAGTAATGTGTTGGGTGTTTAAGGAACTGAGTGCCAGAGAGGCCTCGTGGGCACGTAATTTGACCATCAATCACAACGTGTCACGCTACACGCGCATACCAGCGCGAGGAGGCCGGTGCGGTTCCACCACCACCTGTCATACAGACCGCCGTGAACAACTAATAACAGCTTGGCTCTGCATTTTCCTTGTTTGCACCTCAGTCCTTTCAGAAAAAGCGGGTTATGGATCATTTCTGGATAGAGGAACATGTCGTTACGAGAGAAAAATATTAGCATAACACGTACATTCAGAGCCTGCACCTGTGTGAGTGTGTTTTTCACAGTTTGATACACGGGTTCAGATACAGCATAGTGCAGAACAGCCGGCCACTGAGACGGATGTTCGTTGGCAGTCTGGTTCTGTGCTGTCGCCGATCTAAAAACAATGAGTCCATGACAAGAAAGAGCTTAAAACTGGCCTTTGAGAGGGAAGGTGGCTGACATGTAGAAGAGAGGCATTTTTGACAGGATGACAAACCAAACAAACGACCACAGTCAGAAAAATGTGGTCACTTGCTCTCAGCGCGTGCACACACACACACACACACACACACACACACACACACACACACACACACACACACACACACACACACACACACACACAGGCCGCTACACTGGCTCCAAGTGCCCCTTAAAATCTGTGTTTATCTTTTCCTCTTTCTCAGAAATAAGTGGAAATGTGCTTTATAAAATGAAATAAAAGCAAAAGGCAGATAAAAAGCTGGAGAGCACCCAGATGGTTCTCTGTGGTTTTCGTTAGTCCTGACCTCCACAGTCCCTTAATTGAATTTAAAAACTGACTATGCTTATTTGGCAAAGGATGACAGGGACCGTGTTATGGTGGGCAAGTAGATGACTTGGGTAGTTTTCCTTTGGAATTCAATGCTCATACTGGTTTAGGTCTTCTGCTCACGTTAAGATTATGATGGACCAGCAAAAACCACAAACATGCAAACACAACAAAGCACACGAGGAATGAAATGTGAGCTTCTTGTGTAATAATACAATCAGTGAGCACTAAAAACTTTCCAGCCTCATTCATTTTGTCAAAATACGCTCGCGAAACACATGGATGTGGTATTTATCGAACTTGTTTCGTTTTACTGCATGAAAAGGAACCCTCAATTCTCTTATTTTGGCAAACAACAGCCTGCCAGTCAACGGACACATCAGCACAAGGTTCGCACGTATAAATACAAATGATGACACTGGGCACACAGCTTAACATCTAGATGGACAACACCGAGCAGGGCACCGATCTGTGAAGAAAAACTATTCAGAAGCCTCCGTGGAAATATCAGAATCGTTCTGAAATTCCAGCCGTTTGCCCACACAGGATAATTGTTCTTCCTGACAGTGACAAGCAATGAGTCATGATGGTGATGCACGACTTTGGAAACCACTCACGAGAGGATGCGCCTTCCCTGGAGCCCTGGGATGTGACTCATGCATGCTAAAAGCTTTACTCAGCCTAGAAACGCAACCAGAGGACACATCTATAGAATGAATATTTCGCTGGGATATGAAAGGATGAGATAATACAAAGGATATAAACTCTACTATCGAATACTTGCAGATATAACAACCTACATGAGCAGTTTAGTCTGTGAGGGCCGTCTGGTGGCAGCAGCAGTGGTAGCGTGACTGAGGTTTGCTGTGGAAATTGTCCCTGTAATGGGAGCCCTTGATTCCTCACAGGACGAGAGTTTCACAATTACAGCCTGTTGAAGATACTGCAAAGACCAGGAGCCGGCAGACCCTATTTATTCAAATGTTTTCAGTTTGTTTCCGGAACATTGAGCCGGGGAAGATCAGTCAGTTGTCAAAAAAAAAAAAAAAATCCTGGAAGAGGTCTGTGAAGAGTGAGCACTGGTATTACGATGTCAGACTGAGGGGCAGGAGAGATTCAGCCATGACAGGAACAGAGGAAGAAGAGGAAGAAGGGGGGGTCAGGCCGAGGGTCGCCTTTTTGGGGTGGACATTTCTGCTGTCGTCGTCAAGGGGAGGGAATGGCGTCTCTTTAGTGTACACTTCATACCCTTTTTAATGGTCCCTTTTTAAGGCAAACCAATCGACAACTGACAAATCTTGAAAAAAAGTAAAATAATTATACAATTTACACAAATCATAGTCCTTCAAACAGGTAGGGTACATGCAGTTTTTCTAATGTGTTCCTGTGATGGGGAAAGATTTTGGTGATCAGTGGGTTCATGGAAGCGGCTGATCCAGGGAGAGGTAGGGATGGGCGCTCGCTATTCCATCACACTTTGTTGCACTTCCCCTTCTTCTCTTTGCGCTGGAACTTCCTCAGGCGTCTTGTCCAAACGTCCCTCCACTGGATCACCAGGCTGTTCTTATCAGCCATTAGGCCCACTCTCTCTGCTCCTGGACTGGGGGCTCCGGGACTGGGCCCAGATCCTGGACCCACAGCGGTCCCACCGTCGCTGCCTCCCATCACCAAGAATCGTTTGCTCATCTGGATCTTGGGGCACTTGCAGGCCAGGTCCTTCATGTGGACCCAAAGGACGTTATCGCCTCGCTTTAAGGGCTCACCACGGCTCTTGTACACCGACACCACATTCACTGAGAACTTGGCCCAGTCTCCAATGGTCTCCATATCCAGAACATTGACTTGGACCGCTATAGACACATTTATACACAAAAATATGCTGAGGTTAATACATCATATACTGAACATTTAGAATCACTCTTGTTCGACTGACTGTCTTACCATAATCCTTTTTGCAATATTTCTTCATGTTGATCTTCAGATTTCCTTTGACTGGTTTACAGTAGGACTCACAATCTGCAGAAACAAGCAGAACCATCGCTTCAGTTAAACCAGCTGAGAACACCACAGCTCTTCTGCTGACACTCATATTCCACGCATAATGGGACGCTTACACACTTCAAATTGCCGAGGTTACATTTTAAGACAATTTCACACCGTATCACAGTGCATTATGGGGAGCTCTGGGAGCACAGAAATGAGGAGAAGCACATCTGTTATGCAAAGTCTGTGCGACTTAACACAGTTTTATGTACTGTGAAAGCACACAGAGGCAGATGCGGGCGGGCGGATGCCGTTGAGCCTGGTCTGCATAGCTAAAGGACAACAAAGACTAAATCACACATCCAATGGCAGCAGCGAGAGGCAGGTGAAACATACCAGAGTGGAAAAAAAGTGTTGCGTTTGACATGTTTTCAGGGATCTTGAAGAAAAACAGAGCGTGGTGGAAGCAGTTCATGGTTGGATGCAGTTGAATAGGCCTTGGCTGCCAGTGTGATGACTGAGACCACACGTTGGACAGATGACCTCTACTGACCATGTATAGGTAGAGCTGTCAGTGGTGAGGTGTCTTCAGAAGAGGTATGAAAAAATAAAAAGGCAGCTCAATTTAAGTAATTTTGAAATCACTTTGGCCGCAATATTCCGGTTTCTCTAAGGCCAAAAGTTTAAAAGAAAAAAAGTATTTTTTCTTTAAATGACACTTTCCACTGCAGACATGTAAGTTGGAATAAGTTTAACGCAGCCTGTGTAACTAACACATAAAAATATTGTTCTGTCATCACAGTGTTTTAAGAGGGGTTCTAGATAATCACAAAAAAGAGGGCTAAAGAAAATCTTGTATTCATCCCACAATACAATATTAAGAAATTTGAAATATAGTTTCAAAAACAGAGTGGTATGACTGCTTTTAAAATATCTTCCTATAGTCCTGACAGTATCCACTTAATATGCATCCTCTCTACTCGCTGCTACATGTTTGTAATAACTATGTTTTAAAATACTACCTACAGTATATTATTATAGTCCAGACCATCCTAAAATGCGATGTTAGTGCCTGCTAATAATAAATCCTGGTCACCTTTGCTGTCTATCACGGTGATCTGGATTATATCTTCTGATGCTGGATAATGCTAATGCTAACAAACATCTTGCCTTTTCATTTAAGTTTATACATGGAAAAAAAAACAAAAAAACAACTGGCAGTTCCAAAGGTGTTTAGAGTGGTATAGAGGTAAGGCAAATTCAGTGGAAAAGTGAAATAATGGTGAGCTACATGAAACAGGCACTGTTGATCATTGCCGCACATGACGTGATGCCACTGGATTTTATAAACCGTACACATTTGGATCCATTTATTCCACTCACAAAACTATGGGAACAGTTTAAAAGTTACAAATATGAACATTTTCCAACACAGATCAGAGAAATTCTGAGAAGCTGACCATTCTGCTCACTTAGAATGTCAGGGCATGAAACTGAAAAACCACATGCGACTAACAGGTTTGGTATCCGCGGTCAGGCCTTCAGAGGGGAAACCATTCAGTCCCGTTGCTTCCCAAATCAAATAAAGTTGCTGGACATCAAACACAGCAATTAGGATGTAAAAATGGCCACGAGAGAGAGGAATTACATTTTCTGAGCTGCATCAGAGTGGAGTGTTACATTGTTCATTTTGGGGGCGAGACGGATGGAGCAATGGAAGAAGGGAAAAAACAGGGGAACGAGGAGCTCATAAAAACGTCCAGGAGGCTTGGCCATATATCAGAGTGCTGGAGGTTTTATTAGCCAGAGAAAGGAGAGAAAATGAATAAAAAGGGGAAAGAAAGAGCAGATGGTAACTTCCAATAACCTCAAGACAGGATAAAAAAAATGAGTTGAGGTGTGGATGCAGACGCTGTGCAAAAGGATGGATTTATGTGTGTGTGTGACCGACAGACCGATATTAAAGATGGCGGCTTGGTTTTTCATTATAAGTCAGTGTGTGGTTTCATGTGCAGATCGTTACCGTCTCTGTAGGTTCTGCATTTGTGTGAGACTAGCATGCAGCCCTGCATCTGCATGGCTTTCATTAGACCATTATCACTCTGTGTGTGTGTGTGTGTGTGTGTGTGTGTGTGTGTGTGTGTGTGTGCCCAAAGGTATAAAATTGAGTTTTCCCACGAAGACTCTTCCTTTGCTCTTTACCTGAATCACCCACTGACTTGCACTTGGCACTCTGCTGGGGCTCCAGATGCCCCTGATCTGTTGAGCCCCTCTCATTGTGCCATGACAAGGACAAATTGCACCCACCGCCTCTGAGGTTTCTAGTTTCACGGTAGCTTCAGAGGGAGAAAGATGGGGCAAATTCTCTGGTCCATTTTGGTAGGACCTGAGCTGAATTGGCGATCAACAACTCTTGTGTTCTTAGACCTGGTAACATTTTCCCAGGGAAGCAAAAAAACCCACCAGAGAGGCCTTTGAGTGCCTGTGCTAAGAAATTTCTTTTCCAAAAGGCTCTGAAGTACAAACAGTATAAATTCAAAAAACCCTTTATCATATGAAAATGTGTAATGAAAAATATGTTGATAATTGGCAGAAAATGGAAAAACAGGGTGGCACAATAGAAAATTGTTTTTCTTGTAAACATAAACAATAGTTGGAGCCAAAATGCCAATAAGATTAGGAATTCAGTTGTGTTGAGATAATTATTAGTTTACTTCATAAATCTATTGGCAGGAAAGCAAATATCATCAACTTTCAATAGAAATACCCGTCTCTTTACTATTAGCTTTTAGCTTTAAAGGTGGCCATCTTTCTAAATAAAAGTGAAAATACACCTTGTTGGAAGCCTTTATGGAACAACATCTGCGATGAATTAATGCAATAAATAAAAATAAAGCGTCTTTTCCAACATTCCGATTATGAGGACACAGATACAAAAAAGTAAGGGAAGGATAACTGAATGCAGTCTGTGTTGGACATTCGAGACAGAACAAATTTCCCCTTGATCGGGCAGAAAAACCCTCTTTCATGCCTGAGAACTCCTCTTTCCACTGTGTCTCCCAGCTAACGTTTAACTAATTGTCTGTCTATCTGCTGGCCTTGGCCTCAGACTGCTGCTGTGCCGAGTACAGCTCCACTTTCTGGAGGTTAGCAGGGAAACTGCGCCACTGACACTGATTTTTAAGACAATGGAAAAAATTCTGCAGGTCCCAGTTCACTCATTTTATGTGGAGAATTTCAAAAGACAGGACCAACCCTTCATTAATATTTATTCCACACCTTAAAAGTCAAGTCCAGAAATGCAGTACTTAAAAAAAACGTGTTTTTGTTCCTCTCATAAAGCAGCGGTGCTTAAGGGGTGAGGTGCAGAGAGCGTCTACCGACCTGCTGGTTCCTCTGTGCTGCTCACCACAGCTGTGGGGCTGACCACTGGGATTTCTGCAAAGCACACCAGAAACACAGTCATCTCACTGGTTAAATGCACGTTCTTACCTTTCAAGTATGGTCTAAATGATCTGGCTCTGTGGCTGCTAACAGTGCATGAGCAGTCAAAGAACTGAAGCATGTCTGAATTCAATAAAAGTAATTCCACAGACATTTATGAATATGTGAATACACCCACAACAGAATAGAAAGTTTAGGCTAATCGTAAGGAGGAAAAAACAGCAGGCTTATAACACTGTAAGTTTGGATTGTGACTTATGTCAACAATGCACCCAAGAACACGCGGGGGATTTGGAGTCAGACATGCTAGATAAACACTGACAGAGATACTTATTGGTGGTGAAAGCGAAGAAGAGCTCAAACAAACCATGAATTCCACAGACCAAAGCGGTGGTTTTTCCAACATTTTAAGGAATATGTTGAAAGATCCTGTACTGTGTAAGTCGAGGAATGAAATGCATGTCTGATGATCCCATTTCGGCTTTCAGTACATGCAATAATCCTGTTATGGAGAAGTCAGTCGGTTCAAAGCTCACGCTCGATACCTCTGGGTGAGAGCGTGTCTGCCTTAGATTGGTGTTGTCCTCCTGAAACAGATGCTGGGTCGACATGGCGGCGTAACTCTAATGCAAGCGTAGACAAATGGACAGATGGCACGGGCTAATTTTGGTTGGATCATCTTGAGACAGATGCGACACTCCCTCCCTGTGCCCGCTGGCTGTTCTCAAGCTGGTGGAATTCCTCCAGGACCTCACTTGTAAATGTATTCAACTTTCTAATACAAATGCTGCCGTTAACAACAGGCTCTCTGCTTTAACCGCAGCCACTGGGAAGGCTGGCTTTGCCTCCATCCTCAGGATCTGCTTTTCATTGGGAGGCTGATGGTTTAAACCAAGCGAGCAGGACAGTACCGGTGGGCGGTTGTTGGAGCGAGACAAGGAACAGTTGTGTCTCTGAAATCATGGACACCCCACCAACAAAAACAAACAAGGGCCCAGAGCTTAGCAAAGGCAGGCGCAGCTGTTGGAAGGAGCTTGTTTTCCGCGTGCCCTTTACGGTCACATCTCGCAAAGATGGACAGATGATGAAAGGATCATTCAAATGAGGGCTGCCGCCATCATACTAATTGGCAGCTTAAGGGGCTTGTCTTCTCACCATGAGGCCGCAGACATGCATACGCAGTTGTCATTAATACTGTCATGGATCCAAACATGTTCATGTACTTAAATACAGATTAAGACTGAATGGAATATTTATCCTAGCTTATATCTCATTTTGGATTGAGAATACATCGTTATTCGACTCCAACTGTGAGACAAATCCAGAGAATTAGTGAAATGGGCCAATTCAATTAAGCCTTTCTCGCTGTTCTGGGTTGCTTCAGTAGCATTCGTTAAGCGCGGGCTCTGCCATGCATGACTACAGTTGTTTCCTCCGTCTGCCATCTGCTGCAGAGCTGCATGTCAGAGGAACAACATTGGCAGTGTGAGGCTCAATATAGCGGGAAATGCTACATCGCTAGGTGGCACATTGGCTTTGTTGGAGAGCGTGTGCACTTGCTGCGTGCTGTAAAGGTGTTTCCGATTACACTCGGCTCCATGTGCCAGGCAACTGGCATATTTCAGAATCTGCACAACTTGCATGACAAATTAAAAACCCGAGGAAGTTGATGTATACTGCAGAGAGTCGACTTTACATGGGCACATGGTGCTGTTTACTGTAAGTAGAGCACCAAGAATCAAGAGTTTTGACAGTAGAAGCTTTTATCCGGCTGCACTAAAATTTTACTGTGTGTGTGACTCACTGATGCAGGGGGCGACAGGGGAGCGGCTCTGCTGGTAGCCTTTGGCACAGCGGTTGCAGGTGATGCCAGTGACGCCATCTTTGCAGGGGCACTGGCCTGTGGTCTGGTTGCACGTCTTGCCAGCAGCACCCACAGGGTGGCAGTCACAGGCTGGGGTGGGGGTCGGGGCAGCAGGTGTGAAGGGAGAGAGGAAGAGAGAGAGAGTTTGTTGAATATCAATACTTCAAGTCTGGCACAGTCAAAACAGCGGATTCCTTTGTTAGAATGTTAAATCTGGCGGTGCCGGCCTGATGACATCGCTATGTGCCCTCACTTCCAAAACCTTTAGCCAGTGTCAAGCCGACGCCAACAGCAACAAGCAGTGCCCGAGTCACCTTGTTTTTCTAAAGCTTTAATAGGGTTTGATGGTTCTTTGCAAATTTCTGAAACATAAAGCTTTTTTTTTTTAGGAAGTTGAGTTTGAACCTACCAAGAGAGCCACTGAAGACATGAGAGAAGGTGGCAGCAGAGAGAGGATGAAACTAAATATTGTGAGTGAGAAGGGAAGCAGAGGACTGGGGAGAGTGTTTTAGTGCAGTCCAAACACAGCCTCCTGTGTGTCACCAGCATAAACAACCGTGGATCTAACCAAACCATGCTGTTAAATCAAATAAGCATTCATAATTTCAGGATAAAAATGCATACTTTAAATTTCACACCACTGCACTCAGACACTTACAGTAATGGAATATTAATATACATCATATTGATAATGTTGCTTCTTCTGCATCAGTTGGGTTCTATTTCTTTTGGTTATTTTTTTTGTATTTCTATATTTTCGTATGTTATAACAGAGGCGTTACCACCTGTTGACCACACATGGGGGAAGGGTGGGGGGGGTTAAATGCCTGAAACGAACCCAAAAGTGATGGTGTGTGTCTCAAAGCGCGGTTAGAGGGGATTAACCGCAGTAAAGAGCCTCAGAAAACACATTTGCCTTTTCCGGCAGGGCCGAGAGGTGCACAGGTGTCAGAGTGGCCGCGCTCCGTTTGAAGCTGGAGACATAAATCTGATGTTTCAGCGTCCGTGCAAAACCCTTGCTGCTTGGCTCACGCGGTTTGTGAATGAACTGAGGAAAATACACAGAGGAGGCTGTCAGAGGTCAAGTCAAGCCATCTCTGGTCGTCTACGCACACATCTGCTCCCACCCCCGGTCATCCGTGCGAGCTGAAGCCTGATCATAAAACAAGCTGCAACACATAAATGTTCCCCATCCACGGCTGCTTGGACTGTGCTAATAACCAGAAACTTGTTTTGCGTTTTAGCCCACAGGTTTCAGGTTTGCTACCTGTGAAAGAATACACTCAGTGCGGTGAGATCTGTGTGACAGGAGTCTGAAGAAGAGGCCGTTGTTTCCTCCGACTGATCGCCTGGCAGTACACCACATCAACTCAGTCTGCTCGACATAAACAAGTCACAAGCAATGTTAGATCTTCTCACTTCCCTTCTAAACAATCACAAGCTGTTAAGACTTCAGAGTTTACTGCCTGTGTGTCTACACCGCTCAGTAAACAACCCACAAATGCCAGATCTGAATAGGCTGTAAGAGGCAGGAGGGGGCGGTTGGTGTCAATCTCCACCCCCAGCCTTCCTCCTTGAACTGCTCTTTTTTTCTGAAGTTTTATGTGCAGGGGCTCGGGCCAGTTAAGACGCAGTAAAAACATCCTCAGAGGCTGATGACTTTTCAAGCCTTTTTTTGCGCCTGCAGACAGGACATGCACGGCGTTGGGCTTTCAGGCCTCTGACAGACGTTTGTTCCCTGTAAATGATTTGTGGCCCTCTGCGTGTTTCTGTGTGTGGTAATTTAAGGAAACCTGGTGAAAATCCAGTCAAAAGAAAGAGGCAACAGAGCACCGGAGGGGTTGAAGAGTTGTGAAGACTTTTTAGGACATTTGTGTTTGTGTTGTAACCAGATTTTAAATCAAAGGCTCTTTTCTCTGCTTTTCCTCTTTTCATCTACAAAATCTGAGTTTAAGGAGCATATTCTCTTGTGGGCATAGGCCATGTTCTCTATCATAAACCTGCAATTACTTTAAGACTTTTTTCACGACACCGAATATCATCGAACCCTAATTCAGAAAGATGATTTAAACAGACATCCAGTGTGGTTAATATTGGCCTGTGTTGCATCATGTGCTCTGAAGTCTCCTCTAAACGCCTTTAATCAATGTCCCCTGCGATAGGAGATACAGATACCAGCTGTACGGCTTGGATTGAAGACATCGTGCGCTGCAGCCAGACCATGTGGTGCTTGCCATGTTGCTTTTATTTTTCTGATGTTTTAATGCTCCTGACACTTTAAAGGGCTCCAGGAGCGGCTGGTGTCTGTGCAATTCCACTGCAGAGCTGGAGGCCTCGTCTTTAACAAGGGAAGCTGAGTGTGTGTTTTACATGGACGGACTACTACTGCTTGGACTTGTGTTTTATACCTTATGCATTTCAGATTGCTCCCACGACTGTTGGCCACTGCCGCAATGCAACTGAGAGCAACCTAAAGTTACAGGACTATAATAACATACAAAAGTGTATCGGCATGCAACCTACTGAGTCACAGCCATTTTAGAAGTGTATTATTCAACATATTTACACAGTATTTTTACAGTACCTTCCAACATTTAGAACGATTATGCCTTTGTTTTTCCCCCCAATCATACTGTCCATATCTGTCTCTACAACATTTGTTTCTCTCCACAACCCTCCTTTTTGGAATAACATACTGGAACAACTCTCCCATTTTAAAATTAGTGTGGCCTGATGATGTAAAGATATCCTGGATATGGTCAGCTTGTAGTACAGGCCTCAGGTCTTATTAGAAACAGGCATGGCATATTTGTTTTTCCAGGGCCGATGCTGCTCTTTTCCACATCTTTCTCAGTCTGTGTTTTATTGTTTCAAATATGCTAAAGATGCAACGTGTCAGCCACACTGACCTTTCACCTTCCAGACAAGGAACTGCTATCAATAATAGTAGATTAGCATTCTATTTATCATATTATCATCTATGTGCATGATCTCTTTCTGTCAGTATTTTTGAAAAGCAGCTGCATTAAATGATTGATTTTGAAGGTAGGTGGAGGTTTTGCCATCTTATGAGGGATGGCCAAACATCTGAGCACATCTCATATGGTGCCATTCCTGCACTCGTGGTGTTTGGTTACTGCTTGATGTGGCTGGAAAGCCAAAACTAGTGGGAGAGGAATTTTCACCCAATAGATCTTCACAGCTATGAAACGCTGGCAGCGCTCACAGCGCTCTTATTGAATATTCTGGATGAGATTCTTTACCTTCATCATCAGAATCAAGAGCGCTCCCTCTCTGTTATTGATTTGAATATTTTCCTAAGTAACACACGCAGGAAACTTTTGTTGATTTTGCAATTGCTCCAACAAGACAGAATAAATGCTTGGAGCATAAAATCAGGCTGAAATATAATTGCTTTAAATGTGAAATGCAGTAAAACACATGTTGTCATGAGAAACATTCTGGTCAAGCGATAAAATTGTGTGGTTTGTGATAGGAGGAGAGTTTTGGAGAGGGGCAAACGTGTTTCAGGCATTAGACAGCTGATATTTCCTACGGTACTGTGACAGTGTGTGTTTCTAATCATAACTTATTACTTATTGTAAATCTTTCCAGAATTGACACGATAACACAAATATTATTGAAGTTAGAACATCTCAATCAGCCTTTGTTTAAGCACTTAATAAACATTTAGCGCAGCATAATGCCAAATGAAATGTCAGAGTGAGCTTAAAGTTATAATCTCTGACAATTTCATATAAATACGTATTCAATGTGCTACTCTATTACTGATTGATATAACAGGGGATCCATCCGTGTTTGTATGAGGAGTTGTAAACACAGAGTGGTTGGTCATTCTTTCCGAGAAAAGCGATGTTTATAAAAGGTTTTATTTTGTGGTCAGCAGAAGAAGAACTGGACTTTTGGAAGGAGATAAAGAGGAATCTGTTATTAAAATGTGATTTCTGAGTTTACAAAACTGCTTAACTGACTCTTTGTATCGGCTTCTTACCTTTGCAGGCACGTCGGTGAGTGATGGGCCTGGCCATGTCTCTGTAAAAGCCCTCCTTGCAGTAGTGGCAGTGACGACCTGCAGTGTTGTGGCGACAGTTCATGCACACGCCTCCGCTCTTCCTCCCCGACAACTTATACAGCTCCATGTTGAATCGACAGCGACGGGCATGGAGGTTGCAGTTGCACGCTGCAGAAGAAAGAGGGTTAATGCTGTCAGCTGTGTAAATGCATTAGCAGATTATGAGAAGAGTGAAACATTATTTTCCGGAAAATTCCCTGCAGTCTAAATATCAGACTGTGCGTTAGAGGCAAATATATTATATTGTGTATATTACAAGAGAGCTGGGAGAGATTTTCCAGTGAGGCAGCGGTGAGTGGTTTATAATCTGCACTGTGGCTCTGTGCTTGGCTGCTTTTCCAGAGCTCATCAATCAAAGGTGATATTTGCAGGGCTCATTTTCTCCATTTCATAATTAATGAATCCGGCTCCTCTCAGCCCATCAGTTATTAATCACTGGAAAGATAGACATTCATTTTAAAAGTCACAGATGAGCAAAGACCTCTAAGATCTAATAAATGCCAGCCAGGTTCAGAAATAGGAATGAGCTGGAGCTGGTATTCTTCTCAATGAGCCAAGCCACAGTAAAACCGGACGTACGTATGTCCCAGCAAGCGTCCCCAGGGTGCACTTGAAACCCAACAGCTTTATGCCTCATCAACTCCCACCACGTTCCAGCAATACTTCAATCGCAGCGCTGACACTATTTGTTATCTCTGATCACTACGTGCGTACAGAGGTTTGCATCTGCATTTATGATGTTTACTCAGCAGATTGGCCTGTCTGTTGTGACAGGTTAAACCGGACATATTTCAAACCAAAGGCTAAAACAAAAGCAGAGCTGCTAATGAAAAGATGGCACGTTTAACTAGACACCAGCAACTAGCACCCGTCAGAGAACCCAGCAAAATACCTTCAGGAACGTCACTTTGGGAAACAGCAGAGTACTGTGCAGATTTGACTACATGACTTGTGTGTTGTGGAAGGAAGAGTTTTATGCTACATGACAGTAATTTAAAACATCTATCTTTTTCCAGATTTTCAGTCTTCTACAAAGTACATAATCTCTGGAATTATGTTTGAGCACTGAGGTAAGTCTGAGGAGTCTGGGAGTTCTTGACTTTGAGCTCTCAGCTCTCTTCAAGTCTTGTAATTCTGTATTTGCGTTGGATGGTAAGACAATCACACTTGCTTGGAGGTGCTTCAAGAAGATTAAATAAGTTCAGTCCCTCATCCCGACTAGCTGATACAGATCCCTGCTGCCAAGGTTAGATCAGCAGCTACATTAAACTCAATGTTCCCTGAAATGTTGGATTAGCTCTTTACAGTTGATCAAAATGACTGTTGGTGATGCAGGGTGGAGACTCCTTTATGTGTACAGTAAATGAAGACCCTACAGCCAATGAGACGGACCTGGCACCAGGTCCGGGAAGAGGCCCAGTTTTCCCAGGTTCCACACCATGGAAAAAAGGGGGAGTGAGCACATTCCCAGACTCCAATTGTTTATGCAACCAAATTTGCGCGTACACTAATGTTGCCATTAATGAAACACGGTTTCACTTATGGATCCATATCGAGGTAGTTCATGTTAGATACTGGCCAAAAATAGGAGCTGACAGGCAGCTGAAAGCTCGAGTTATATATGTTAATGCACCAATACAGCAGCATTGTGTGATGCTGAGATTAGCTTTGTCTGTCTGTGCTTCTAACGTGTGCGCATGTGAACACTTAAAGAGCCTGTCAGATCCTCTACTGAGGGCTGCCTGTGACGAAGAGCACAGCAGCTCCGGCAAGAGCAGCGCTGGTGGTGGCGGTGGCCGGTGTGATTATGATCAAGCATTTCAAACACACACACAGCTGTGAGCACTTGTGTCCATTAACACCTTGTAGCACAACATGAAAGCAGCGTCTCACATTTTCTCCTTTACGAAAGTACCGGCGGCCCTCTCACGGTATCGTCTCCATTTTCTTTTCGTGCAACGAGATCAGGCAGCAAAGTCCGTAGGTGACAGAGGAGGGAAATCTTTTCGTCCAAGTGTGGAAAATAAAAAAAAGCTTCAGTTGATTGAGCATGTGTTAACGCGATGGCTGAGAATGACTTTTACAGTGAGGGCGGTTCATGAATGAGAGAATTAGCGTCAGTAACTGAAAATGTGTACGGAAATGGGATTTCAAGTCAATAAAAAAGCAAATAAGAGCCAGTTTCAATTTCTTCATGATGGTGGTGTATGTGGTTTGCAGCTGAGCTGCAGATGCCCAAAGATCCTGGAATGTTTATGGGTTTGTTTTGAAGTGCTTGTGTGCATACATTCACACATGCTGAAACCCCCCATCCCCCACCCTTTTCAACAACCACAGCACCCACTAACCCAAATTAGGCTCAGTGGGGATAACTGAACACTGCTGAAGGTCATTCCTCAGTTCATTAACGCACTAAAGCCCGACTAGACCAAAAGAAATGTTCATAGTTCTTATCAGTTGGGGAGCCAAAAACAAGAGCTGCAAGTAGTGTCAAATAAGAATATAAATACACTGCCAACTCCTTCAATTCCTCCAGCTTCTTAATTTGAAACAAACACAAACACAGGCTGCAGCAAACTGGTGATTGTAGTGGAAAAAGTTGGAAAAAATAAAATAATTCGAGTGAAACTATTGTCCTCCTCTTTAGTTTATGGCCTGTCTAGTGTTACCTTGCTTTTTTGGTGAGTTACCCTGGCAGAAGATCATCTTACGGGCATATTCGGTTCTGTTCCAGCATTCATAGCAGGTACCTCAACAAGTTAATGTGCTCTGAACAAGCTCAGTTACTGATCTGTCAAGTGTACTATGACAAATTGGCCCGTAAAGACTGAAAATGAAATGCAAGTGTGTTTGTGGAGTGCACCGCTTCTCTGTTTCCCTCCATATGTTGATGATAAATCTGCCCTCATTTTTCCTTCACTCTGAGCAAAGCTGAGCCGGTAAAGCACAGCCAATTGATTTTGGATGCCTGTGGAAAACCCAAACCCCGTAGCTAAAATTGGTCCCACCACTGCCCCGTCCAGCCCCTCTGCAGCCCCCTTGGGTGCCTTCCATGCTTAGCCAAACAGACTCTGCTCCGTGAGCTGCCATCATGCATATGTGTGTGTCTGTGTATTTGGGCTGAGCTCCGCCTGGCTGTTCCAGCCACCTGCTCAGGGCTCCGGGGTAACACCCGGTTAATTGGCTCCTTATTAGAGCCAAGGAAGTGTACAGTGCAGACAAACACACTCAGACCAACCACAGAGAGACTCCAGAGGTAAAAAGTGAAAGGTCTAAACCCCAGTACTTGTGAAGTTGATTGCTTTAGGTAAAGCATTTCAGCTCCAGCCTTACTTGGAGCTGCATTTGCATCATGGCCTGCCGTAATTAAGTCATTGTGGCTCCGGCTCTTCCTCCATAAAAAACAGTGTCCTTCTCCTCTACAAAGCGTCTCCGTTCCATTTGTTAGCCTCATAACGCCATGTTTTGTAGGTCTGTTGAACTGAGCCTACCCTTCATTCCTCTCCCACCATTCCTTCTCAGACCTCATACTCTCACTGCCCTCCAACCCCCCCCACCCCACTCTCCCCTAGCCCTCTTCTCTCCCCCAGCCCTCTTCTCTCTGGATGGCATCAGGCAGGGAAAGATTTTAACAAGATTAAGCTGGACAGTTGCCAGCCTGGGAGGCCTGGTGTCAGTGGAGAGCTGAGTCCTTCGCTCTGTTCTGTCTCACTGGTCCACTTCACTTCCCCACATCTAAACATTGTTATCTCTGTTGTGCCTTTGCCTTCGCTGTCTCAGTTGCTTGGGTTCTTTTTTTCCCACTGGCACGATCACAGAACCTGACTTTTGCACGAGCACATTATCATGACGGATTGAATTAAAATAAGATTGATTGTGCAGCACGAAGTGCCCTCCAGGAGACATGTGATGCCGGGACTTGTTCAGAAATAGAAAGTGACAGATGGCCACTATGGCCACAGTGAAAATGGTGAGGAACTTTAGGGTGATCAATGGTCAGCTTGCGCCACTGACATTTAGTTGAAAGTAAAATAAGATATTAAGATAGGAAGGTAAAGGATAAGGAGGTGTCAAAGAAGCTTTTATGAGGTGTCCATCCTTTAACCAAAGCTCTATAGGGGAATGAAGCTACAGGCTCAATGGCAAAAGATTTTGCTTCTGAAATTTCAATGCATGTCTCCCATCCTTCCTGCCAAAGGCTGTTGTCCTTTAAATACCGTCACTTGAGCTTTCGGTTAATGTTCACATTAGATCAAAATTTTGCTGATGAGCTTGGCCAGGTCACAGCGATGGCGGCTGATTAGCTCAACGGCTTATGTTAGCCACCAAACCGCAGTGCAGTCACTGTAAGCAAGCAAATGTATATTTTTCCTTAACAGCCTCGGAGTCTCGCTTCCCGCAATGCCGGCTCACAGCCAGAAACCGCATATTTTCTCATACAATGGAGCACATGGCCTTCAACGTGGCAGGACACTTACGAAAATAAAACACACAAGAGCAGAAAAAAATTTAGTAGTGAGAAATATCGAAAATACATAATAAACTGTTAGGAGGAAGGGAAAGGTTAAAGCAATATTAATCTGTGACAGAAGACGGTTACGAGAGGATGGAGAGGAAGAGTTTGCTGGCGGGGACACCTCAGGAGGTAATTATTACCATCTGCAAAGGAGAGCTGAGGGCGGGGGGGCTGAGAGAGGTGGGCATCCCATCAGTTTGCTTTGGCACAAGGATGAAACACTACATCACACAACCAGATTACATGTGGCGTGCACGTATGCACAAATGCAGGGAGATGAACACGCACACACCGACGCAGACTTTCTCTGGGCCTCAGGCTGCTGCAGAGAGTTTCCTGAAGAGAGGCGAGCAGTTGGATGCTGTTATATGATGCTTTGCTGTTTGGTTCAGCGTTCTTTGATTGCTACAAAATCTTTACGGGAAGGTTTGTAGAATGAGTGAAATATCAGCCTTTGTGGGACGGACATAAGTGAGGAAAACAGAGTAATGACAAAAACAGGAACAGAGAAAAGAGAATGGAAAAGCGATCTAAAATGACCAAGCGCTGATGATAATGTGGACTGATCACACACACTACCTCACACACACACACACACACGCACACACACACACACACACACACACACACACACACACACACACACACACACACACACACACACACACACACTGCATCTTTGTTGTCCCAGTGTCTCCTGCTAACTCCCCTAGGGACATCATTTCAGAAAGCTGCTGATTTTGGAACAACATTCCTTGACTGTGTAATTGTTGGAAAACACAGGCAAAGTTTTTCTTTAAAAAAAAGAAAGTAAAAAAATCACTTGCTTTTGCTCAGCAACTGAATCCCCCACCACCTCGAACACCAGGGCGAAGGGGCAGGAGTTGTCTTTAAGTCAGTGAACAAAAGTAATAGCACAGAACATACATGCAAGACATATGATGGCAGTTCTGGCTTTGCTCTTCTGTGTTTAGAAAGTCACCCAGTTTAGCTCCAGATAGTTACGTTTCTTCTGACCGCAGAGATGATATGACACAATAGTTATTTTCATTTTGTCGTAGTTAACAGAGATTTAAAGGTAACCAAGTAACCAAGAGTTAAACAGATAGTGTTGCAAACTTACAAACACTATTTATTATTATTACTAAGTTATAATCAATTCAACTGTTTAAATTTCAGTCAATTGAATAAATTGGCTACATATATCCACAAACCTCTAGACTGGAATTAGTTGTGGGGACATTAATTTTGTGTAATGTGGTAATTCAAACAAGTTGTAAAGTCATGTGGTGTGGTAAGAAAAATGTGCCCAACCCCAACTGCTTTGGAGGGGTAAAAAATAAATACATACATATAATGAGTGAAATATGATGTTGTTAAGAGAATGAGTTAAGCCTAAGAAGTGTCTTGGCAAACATGCACGTCAACTAGAACATAGGTTTGACCTCTGCTTGCCCTTGGAGGAGATTTGGAGGGGAGGGGAGAGCTAACGGTGTGAAAGGGCCGAGGCCTAGTTTGAAATTCTAATCAGCATCATATAACCATCTGCCCTCTTGTCAGTGCAATCAAAAGAGCGAAAATAAAGAACCCCGAGAAAAAAAAAAAAAAATGGAGAAATGAACTTGTGCTTCTGTGGTCTTCAGAGTTTCCACAGCTCTTTACAGATCTGAGGTCTGATCGTGAGCTCTGTTCCTGGCTGGCCTCTTCCTTTGACACACACACACCTCTGCTGGATCACAGCGCTTCCCCTAAGAAACCCATCTGTCAAATCCCCCCTAATTCCAGCTAATAGGTTCCAAAAACCAAGGGCCGAGCCCACTAAAAACCACAAGCTTCCATGAAAAAAGTTTGACTTGGCTTCTGAAAAGGTTTGCAACTTTAAAATGTCTCTTTTGAGTCGCTTTCTATGGTTAAAGTTGAACATAAAGTCAGTGACTCACTCATTAGCGCGGAATACATGAGCTAATAACCATGACTGTGCAAAAGGTAATTCGTTTTTATATGTTCATTCTAATTTGTGGGATTTTCCTGAGGTGGTGACTCCACAGAAGCTATTCATTTAGTTATGGCTGTTATTTCCCTGGGGAAAAAACCATGAACCCTGTGTTACTCCCTGGAGATGATGTATCAAAATTCTCTGTTAAAATGGTTAAAATGAAACCAAAACATTGCAGAAGCTCCCAGGACACCCACTCTACTACCAGCAACAGCTCATCTCAATTTAATGGCAACTTAAACCAAAAGATGACCTTCCTGTGGCCTTTATATTGATGAATACACACCAGCGGCCGCTACTGGAAACAGAGTTGGATTGGCTGTCCCATTAGGAAAGGACTGGGTTTGACCTTGGGCTCGCACTGTTCCAGAGCAGAGTCCACATCAGAGAGATGAAGATCCGGAGCACAAAAGAGCTTAGCGCCACAGCCAAACAGGGTCATGATGGCTGCAGAAACCATCAGGCGCTAAGAGCTCTTACACCCTCATAAATTATCATCTACTTTGGACGTCACATTGTCATTGAGTCCACAAGAGGCCTCTTCATCTTAAATGGCGGCACGTTATTATGGCACGGGCCACTGGCCCACATTGGAAGTCAGCATCAGACCTGCACATACAAGACTGTCAGCAGAAAAAAGCCCATACTCCATCACAACCGGTAACCAAATACTCCAGCTCCTATCCATCTGTTTCCTCATTCTGTCTCAGATAAATCACCGCTTTTTCCATCATGTCTCCCTCAATACAAACAGACACACTCCTTTACAAGGCCGCCCTCTCTGACTACTGGAACAGGGATTTATAAACCAACGTCCCAATGTGGAATTCATAGCGAAGGAGGCGGCAGATGGTGGGTGTATGTGTGTGGCTGGCGTCTGGAGACGTACACGAGTTCAGACGGTTGCTACATGTCAAACATGTCAAGCAGCAATGTGACTGTTGGGTCTGGAACACAGGATAAAATCCTTTGAGTCAATTCCTTCCCAGTGGGAGCGTAAAACCACGCATGATCGTTGCGAGCAATGCAACACCTATCAGCAGACATGTGATTTCTCAAGGGCAGAGTCGAGGCGGGCGTGAAACAGCAATCGATTCAGCTCTTTCTCTGGCTGCTTTACATTCCTCATTACCCACAATCCTCACCCTGTCAACTTAACCTCATCACCGTCCCACAAAGGATCGTGACCTCGGCCTCCTCAGTCCTCCTCCCAACCCAAACAGCCGCAGGGCCTCACGGAGGCGCTGGTGACGTCTCCTTGGCTATGTAACGTGCCACTCAAGTACTTGGCTAATCTAGATATGCGCACCTCGTCACCTCAGAGTTGTGACTGAAGGTTTCTCGCTGCTGCCTGTCATCCGTCCACTGCTTCAGAACCAAACCAACTCGGCGGGAGTGGATCGGATGAATGGGCTTTAATATACACTGAGAGGCCTTTTAAAAGTTCTCCTGCCACTCTGAGTATATTCTGGAAACATTTCTTCCGGAATAAGCTGTAAAAAGAGGATTGGAAAACAAAATAAGGGACATCTGGGAGTAACTATTTGGCACATTAAAAATGTGCGATCAGGTATAACGTGCAACTATGTATCAACACTGGGATTAGGTCATCATTTTTGGCCGGGGCAGGCGGGCTCTTTAGTCCAGAAATCGTGGATGGAAGTTACATGTCAGGCCCGTAGAGAAGAAAGCTACGGGAAGCGGGTGTAACATTTCGGAAACGGCTACGGGACATTTGAAAGAGGGTGTGTGGAAAACTGTGTGCATGAGCACACTGAGGGATTTACAGGATATTGTTGCAGAAAGAGCAGGGTGTGTACGGGTGTGTGCCTGTATCTCTGAGCCGAGTAAGTGAGGGTGTCAGGGAGGGAAGAATGGCCAAAATATGGTGTTTTTGGCACAGGAGGTTGGATTGGTTGGCCTATTTGAAATGTATGTACTCCTCTGGAGATCTGGCGGGGTTTGACGTTAAATATGATGCAGGCCGGCATACTGACTCATTATGGCTGTTAGAAAAATAAAGGCTGTTTTCAAAGCTCTGCTCCTGTTTTCTTTTTGTTGTTCATTACCCTGGCTTTAATTTTATTTCATTAGGGTAAATGGTGAGGAAGGGGAGACAGACTTAATTGACCTAAATTAGGTTGCTCCTAGTATGACTCGTTATGCTAACAAACCAATGTTGTTAAAACTGCCGCCGAGGAAACAGCAACATATTGGAGGACTAATTTGTGAACACACGTGGTTAAAACACGCGTGAATCTCTCTTACAACCGTTAAATCAACGTTTGCTTTTAATATAACAACTAAACCCATATTATTTTATGGCCCATTTAACTATAGTCTTAACAAATGCAAGTGTAATCAATCTACATTTACAAAATGGCCACAGAAAAGGACATAATTCCTGTCTGGGCAATTTTCACACAAAGCAAACATATTGTGAAGTAAAAGCCAACAAAACCAAATGACATTATTGGATGGATTAAATGAATCAGCATAGCAGTGAGTCACACTGTTGTCATCTTTATTCCTGATTGTGAAAAACTGATTTCTCTGTGGAGGACCAGTAAATACAGGGCAGGTTGTTGGGAAATGCAAAAGGACGAGATGGATTTCTTAAAGACGTTGCCAGACTTGCCAGCTCAACTGCTGCTACCACCACTCTCGGGCGTCACCTGTGTAAACACAAACTCATCTGGTATGTTCTGGAAAAACTCCTAATTGCCCTTGCGACAGCCAACCACAGGTCATAGTTTGTGGATGTGTATGTTTTTAAATTGCATGACTGGTTTTATTATATCCTCAAAATAAGTGGTGAAAAGTTCAGCTGTCCGAAGCCTAAATAAAGTGCATGGATTTCAAATAATGAAGAAGAAGAAGACAAATAGAAGCACTGGTAAAGGATGATGAATACAAGGTGGACTTACGCAGACATTCGTTGGCCTCGCGGGCGTTGGCCCTCTGCCAGGGCCGGTCATAGTGAAAGGGCTTGCAGCGGTCACACTCGGGTCCCTCTGTGTTGTGTTTGCAATCACACACCAGCTTTCCTTCTTTGTCTTTCAGGCAACGGGATGCATGTCCGTTGCACTTACACCTGCCGCCCACCTGGAAGTCACTCACCGCGTAGAAATAAGCCGGCAGTGTTGACGTCACGCCCGTGGGCTCATCGTCTCTCCCCCCGTTGTTGCTTCCAGGCCCCAGACCCAGCTCTCTGGGCAGCTGTGGGCGGCTGAAAACTACACGGATATCAGTGACTGTCACCCAGTCCTGGAGGACTGGGCTGTTGTCAAAGTCTTTTCCAGAGGGTCTTCCGTCTAAAGTGCTGAAGGCAATGAGGCCTCCAGAAAGTGGGTAGAGGTCAGTGTGGCCATCTGTGCACAGCGCCTCCTGTTCATTCTGCTTGGTGATGGTAGCTTTATTGGGCCGGTTGTACATACGCCGACACTGTGACGAGTAGAACTGGTAGGGCATCCAGGTCTTGCCGTAGTCCATGCTCTTATATATGGCCAGGGACTCGGGTCTTGGTGAACAGAACTGCAAGCTGACGTAGGTGATCTCAAACTTTTTACCCAGGGAGAGGGTAAGAGTAACATTGTGTGGTGAGGTGTTCAGGTTCTCGGACTGCCAGCAGGTGAGGTTGTGGGCTGAGTTCAGGTCCGTGAGGTAGGAAGCAGGGTGTGCACGACGTGGGTCAGCTGCATCACAGATTTGGCATGTGCGCACAGACGGACGATCATCGCCTCGCTCCACTACGCTACAAGAACGGGAAGGTGGCCGGCCACATACGCTGGACACCATCACCTCCTTGCCAAAGGCAGCATTGATAAATTCTGGGATACATCGGCGGGCAGCGCCTGTGTCATCATAGCAAGGGTCCTGAGGCGTTTGCTGCCCTGCAAAGGGATTGGTGGCACTGTGTGTGGAGGCTAAGCATGCAAGAATGCACAATCCCAGCAGGCTCCTCCAGGGTTCCCTCATCCTGATCAGAGGGTCTGTGTGTGAAACTGAGTCTGTGCTGGTGATCTTTGTGTCTTTGTGTGTGCACTAACAATTGGAGGGTGTGTACGTGTATGTGCTCGTTCGTGTGTGTGTGTGTGTGTGCGCGCGTCTAAGTGTGAGAGTATAAGTGTTGCAGTCTGTGCGTGTGACTTTCACCGATGTGTTTATAATTAGGGTGTCTGAGCTCAGTGACCCTTCACTTCGGGGCTGGCCAGAGCCCTTCCTGTAAGAGAGGGAAACAAACACAATGGTCAGAGTCGCAGACATGTTTTTACCATAAAAGGATCTAATATATAAAACTGACACTGGCTGAATTTTACAGTATAAAAATAAGCTTTAAAGGAAATGAAATTGTGGACTTAGACTCTTTCATTGACCGGGAGAAGCGGAGGACAAATGTGACCATTTAAAGAGAGACATTAGAGGTTACGTTTGACTGCGTCCAGAATTTCAATGCCGGTCTCTCATTCAGAGCTCCCGTTCGGGTTGAACTCAGCCAAAGCTTCTGGACATGCTTGAGCAGCATGGCAGAAGTTACCCTATAATCCCTGATGATACCACATCCCAGTGTCCAATAGCAGAACCTCTGCTTTAAGAGCTCTGTGTTTTATTTTGGCCTTTTTTAATCAATTCCTGTGCAGATTTGAAGAGAAATAAACACCACAACTATGACATTTGCCGATCCAAGACAGGACAACCATCAAGTTCGATATTTGACAAAAGAAGATAAGACATCTGAAGACCATTAACATTAAACTAATGGAGGATATGTGACTCAAAGCTGGAGATCAAAGCTCTAAGCTCAGTTACCTGGATGGCGTAATTCACACACTTGCAGCTCAACGGGAGGTCAAAGGAGAGTGAAAGTTTGAAGGGACAGAGGGGGAAATCTTTAGGACAAAGAAAAAGACAGAAATGTATACCAGTTTTTTCCTTTGCTAATCCCCTTTTTATTTCTTTGGGTGTCAAATCTAGAAGAATCCTACTTCAAAACAGACAGCTTAGGGGTTGTGAAGGCATCTTAACCCTCTTAGTGAGGTATTTATTAAAATACAATGAGTCACGACCACCTCCTCTTACCCTCAGCCTCTACAACGCAGCATCCCCTTTTTCAGTGTGGATGAACAATAGGCCGTCCTTCTATCCACTTCAGTTGAGCAGGGAAGGCAGACAGACGGATTTAATGGAAGCTGAAAAACAGAAGTCTCCTTCTTCTATTTTGAATATGAGGGGTCCAAAGCTAGACACCCTCCAAAGAGCCCAACGGCCTGGTAAATAGGACCACTCTTCTGTGCTCAAGTGCTTAAACCATGCCATGTGGCCTTTTCTTAAGAACAAACAAACTGGGTCTTGAGGGAAAAATGTGTGAGGGACTTATCCAGAGCAGAAAGATTGGGAGGAGAAAAAAAGCCAGCTGCTTGTAATGCCTGGTGCTTGATGGATCATTTCAAATAGACAACTTTCCTATTTTGCAGAATGTGAAACATCCAGAGGACACAGTCAAATCCAAAACACCGTCAACTGTTTCAAATACTTGTAAAGCTCACATTTTTTCACATTATGTTCACAGGATTCAATGATCCTTCCCAACAAGATCTGAAGTTCCCTCTGCAATTCTGGAAACATCACAGAAAAGAATCCTCTAATATTCAACACATGCAAAGTCGATTCCAGGACATCAGCCCGCTTATGAATGACCGGGGAGAGACGAGAGTGCCAGGACAGTTGAGGACATTGATCACTGGCATATGTGTGAGGATGAGGAGGTTAAAGCGGGCATGGGGGCTGCAGTTCTTCAGCCAAGGCACTCCGTCAAATCTCTGGCCATAGTAAAGTTGGCAGTCCACAGCGGCCACAGGGGAGGCCATGAGCAGACAACTGATGGAATTAGCAAATTGTTTGTAGGCCTAGCTACATTAGCAGTGGGCTCATCCAAGAGAAAAAGGGACCTGGGGAGAGATGAAGGAGCAGAAAGGAGAAGACAGGGTAGAAATTTTGACAGCTGACGAGGGAAAAGAAAAAAAAAGACGGATGTTGAGAATTACGCAGGCTCAGATTTGACGGGCATGTTGTTGAGGAAGTGAGAGGAAGTTCGAAAAGTTGGACCAGATGAAAACCAGGCCTGTCGGAAAATATACGACAAGCTTAAGAGACTAAAAAAAGAGGACAAACGGGCAAAGAAGAGATTAAGTTAGAAAAAAGAGGGACTCGTGAAGAGGCAAAGACACAGCGAGGGGCACGACAGTGATGGAGCGCAATGAGTTGCGGGAGTGCGAGCAAGGACAGATATGGATGGAGAGAGAGGAAACTTGACAGAGACAGAGCGGGATGTTGGAGGGAAGATATAAAAACGGGAGGGAGGAACAGAGGGGTGACAGATGACAGTAGAGGGCTGCATTGGTCTGCGTCTGAACTCTGGATGACTAAATATGGTGCAGTCCGCGTGTCGCCGGCCTGCTGGGAAATTGTTCCAGGGTCTGGTGCTGTCAGGCGCGTCTGGCATATGAACGTGTAGGTTAAACAAAGGGGAGAACAGTGACACGGCTCTTTCCTTCCACTCTGTACCCTCAACTCTGCAAGAGCTCTGCAAGTCCGAGCAAACACATGAAGCTGGCTCTCACTGAAAGACTCAGAGATTATCAGAAAACCCTCAAACTCTCTGCCAGCCGTGCGAGGATGTTGGCATTGTGGGGAAGCAGGTTGAAATTCGAATTTTGAGGAATCGTTTGTATCCTGGATATGGTGTTTAAGACGCCACCGGGTCTGCTCGGCCTGGGGGCAGACGTGGTATTTCGTTAAACGTGGTTGACGCAGCAACAGCTTCAGCTCAGCGCTTCCATCCACGACAAGGGATTAAACAGAAAAACGCAGCATTGTTTTGTTCCATTTAACACGATAGAAGCTGTGAAAACAAATATGGAACAACTCCTCAAATAGATTCTGTTCCTCTGAGTTTAATATCAGCTCTCAATCTGGGCAGGTTTTTCTTTAACAGTGCAAAATGTATTGCATTTTTTCACAGGTTGCACCAAACACCATCTATATGTGGAATCTGTGCGGCAGCTTATTCACCAAGTGAATGGCTTTATTGAGTGGGGCGACAATTACAAACAGCGGCATTCCTCTGTGGATTAAAGGCAAAAAAAAAAACCAACAAAAAATCCCCGTTGGCGAAGCTTCTGACATGTTAAACAATTTGTGGTGTGGATCATGGTTAAAAATATTAATATGCTGTTAAAGCAAAGAGTTGGAAGACACTCAGAGGTTTCATTTGTCTCTGACAACCCAATTAGAAGAGGTAGAGGATGGAGGGAAGAGGGGAGAGAAAATGGATGAATAAGCAGTGGGTGACAAAGAGGGAGTGGCAGCAGAAACAGGGGGATGACAGGGTGGTCTGGTGGTTGCGGCCACGTTTTTTCAGCTTCTCCCTGTCACCAGGAGATCATCCCATGTTGAGTTCTAGCTCTTTCAAGCGTGGGCGCCTCTGTCAGAGTTCACAGATTAGGAAAACAGAAGTTGGTGAGAGGCTTTATTTGGCTTGGAGGTAGAGGAGGGCACTGTGGGAGGTGCGGAGAGGAGAGAGGGACAGCTGAGCCACTTTGTATCCCAAGTGGGAGCTTTTCACGCTGTTCTAGAGAGCTGCCACGCAGGCCCCCGCGAAGACTGGGGGTGAATGCAAGTCGACGGGGTTGCTTCTCTCGGATGACAGCAAGCTGGGGCCCGAACTGGTGCCCTGCTGTCCCCCCAGCCTGCTGTACAGTAATCCCTGGTGGGTCCATTAGCAACTGCCCAGAACCATGGAGGACTTTTTAATTGGCTAACAACAGACTGCCTCCACTCTCATTATCATTACAGAGAGTTGAGTTGTATGGATATAAAAGAAGCAGCAGCAAAGTCAGACAATCCCCCGTGTGTAGATTTGAAGAGGTCGTTGATGCAGGATTATTATAATTACAGAAAATCCTGTTGATGTTTAGAGTCAAACTGAGAGAAGGCTCAACGGGTGACATCTTATTTGACTTTAAATTTTATACATTTTGATTTGTGCTTGATACCAGTGAAATGCACACACACACACACACACACACACACACACACACACACACACACACACACACACACACACACACACTTGTTTAAAAAGTAAATAAACCTGTCCAGATGTATCAACATGACTGACAGGCTTCAGGTAACAGGGGTCAGATATTAACGCTCTGAACTCCACGTGACGATAGGCCCCTCTGCAGTGTTGATGACGATACTGTTTTCTGGGTAAGCACGCAAGAGTGTGTGGGAGGTGGGTGTAGGAGTTCCTCGCTGGCATTCATTAGGGACAAACTGAGGAGGATGGGAGGAGGAGCAGGGAGGGCCGAGGGCAGGAGGGGGTCAGCTTCACAGCTGAGAGTATCATTAGTTGAGGGGATCACTGACAAATTTTTAAAGCCCACTTATGTCTGCTGAGTCGACCCGTGTGTGTGTGTGTATGTGTGTGTGTGTGTGTGTGTGTGTGTGTGTGTGTGTGTGTGTGTGTGTGTGCGTGACACATTTCTAAAGGATCGTTTTTGCTGCTTTGGTCTTAAGTCCAAGTTTCAGAACCGCCATTATATCGCATGTAATCTGGCAGAAAAGAGAGAGAAAGAAAGAAAGACAGAACGCCCAGTAGAGGAATGCAGCAGCTTCTTTGGCTCAGCCCGCACGGCTGGCCCAGAGTCTAACAGTGGTTCTTTAAATCAACAGAACCTGATCCAGGACCAAACAGAAGAACAAAAAAGACAGAGAGTCCAGGGCAGAATATGAGGTCAGGCTAGTTGTCGCAGATTTATCGACAGGAAGTTTTGCTAAGCTACTGCGCTCTGTGATCGCACACATGCATGGTGGTTCCAAAGCAGGGGCAAAAGTGCTGAAAGGACAAGTTGTGGTGTGTATTTCTGCTAATAAAATATCCTGCCATTTCAGTGTTTTTGGTGAGAAACTGGGAGCTCTGAGAAGGGAAAGGATGTGTGCAGGCAGACGGGTCTGAGTGGTGGTGACTTATTTCGCTCACAGTGAATTCATGAGAAACGAGGCATGAAAAGATGCAAATATTTAGAGATATTTCACTTGCCTGGATGTCTCAACATATCCAGCCATTGTTCTGTTTTGTGAGGCAACAACAAACTGTTTTTGTGGTCCGTGTTGACTGGGTGGAATGGAATGAAAAAGCAAATGTGATGCTGACTTTTAGCCAGACTTCTGACTATTCCAACTATGAGGTGACTGAACTTTCAAATGGTATTTTAAAAATCTGATTTTTTTTCCCCCCTCACTGGGTTTAACAGAAAATATGTTTAAAAAAAGTGTTCAGATTACAAATGAAGTATAGGGAATTGTAGAGCATCACCGCATAACATGCTTGTGTGCTTGCTAAGTATTACATAAATTATCACTATAGGCTCGCATTTCTACTGTCAGAGATTTGAAAGTGAAGAAATGCGAGTTCAAAAACACTCTTTCGAATATCGGAGATATTTGCCTTGCATGTGCCGTCAAGATGTGTGAGGAGAACACCCCGCGCCACTGGCAGACGCACTCTTCAACATTGTCACTGGACGGCAGCCATGTGGCATCTTTACAGAGATGATAAAAACATGCAAAAAATGCTGAAAGGTTAAAGATTCTGGAGCGCTCTGTTTTGAGGACGTGTGGGTGGGAGGATTAAGGGCTCCTTGACTGAACATTTCCCATGAACCTGAGCGCAATCCTGACCACAGCTCTGCAGCGCTGTGGTGGGACGGCGGCGGTCGAGGAGAGGCAGGTGAAATACTCCCCAATACGAGAGGAAGTAACTTGTTGGGAGAGATGGAAGGACTTAGGGAGAGGAGAGGTGAGCTCCAAAGCTCTTTGAAGGCTGGCTGCGGTAGGCAGAGCCGCGGTTTTCCCAAAAAAGCCCCCCCTGACAGGAAAACAGTCTCTTTTTTTTTTTCCATTGCACAAGAACAACCTCTACCCCACAGCCGAAAGCGAGGACCAGCTTTGAACTTTGAGGGGGGAAAAAAACCCACAAATGATTTTATTAAGTGCTCGGTACACTCACAGAGCTGTGCACGTCGCTCTTAAACACACACGCTGGTGATGGACAGACACTGCTGGGTCTCAGAGTGCCCACGCTCACATATGCAGACACATTTCTAAAACATGTCAAAAATGGTGACTCATCAAGCCAGTCTCCCTACTCTGTCTGTCCCGTTTCCCTCCTAATCTCCACCTCAACTCCCTCAAAGTTGCTGGCATGCAGCGAGTGACCTCAAGTTCAAAGGTCGGTGGTCTCTTTGTGTAGAGGAAAAAAAACGACTAATTGTCTGTATTATAGTTTGACTAGGTGTGCAGGCATGGGTTGTCCTGCTCTCTTTCCACCTTCTTCACTTCTTTCTTCCTTATTTGGGTTGAGTTCCTAATAGATTGAATGTTAAAATGTCTGAGAAAGTAACTGATGTGAGCGAATGTAAGCGCATCTGCAGCTGCTTCAGTCCGTCGGCCTGATTTATTGTAATGCAGTTCTGACATCTCTGCAGATCAGGAAAAAGCAAAGCTCCATACACCTCAACACACAATTAATTAAAAGGATAACATCCCACTGAAGAAAAGATGGGGAAACTACCCAGACTGAGACCTTGTCGTGGCCTCTGTAGGTTGAGTGGTGGATTAAGGTTAAGGATGGAGTTAGAGAAATATTTTTGTCCACAATTGTGGACAAAAATAAGCAAAGTCGACAATTTGGTTAGAGACAGAAAACAAACAGTGGTCTCTTATGTTAAATATTGACCTATACGGGGATTGACTGGCTTGCAGTTTCATGATAAATTCAGCCCCACCTCCATCTTGTTTTTTTTGTGTGGAAATGCTGATGTGTAACTGTGAGTGATCTGAGCCAGCAGCAGCAACAGTAGCAGAAACAGCAGCAGCAGCAGCAGCAGCAGCAGCAGCAGCAGCAGCAGCAGCTACAGCAGCAGCAGCAGCAGCAGCAGCAGCAGCAGCAGCAGCAGCACAGTGGTCCTTCAGGCCTTTTGAAGAACCAGCCAATCATAAGTCATTCAGTGTCTGCTGTGTGTATCCAGATCAGATAGCGATAGCTGCTATGGATGTATGGAGAGCCGTGGACCTCACACACAGACATCCTCCTCTGCATCTGGAGGAAGTGTGTGGCTGACACATGCGGGCCTCGCAGGGTGCAGGGAGCGGCAGGATGAGACATGTGAGCCAACCCCCCCCCCCAGATCCTCTCTGTGCGCTGAGAGCCCAACATGGGGTGTTGTGCCGTTGAATGACAGGTATTTTAACAGGAAACACACACGCACGCACGCACACACACACACATGCACACACACACAATTTGTCACTCTAAGACAAAACACACGACCACTTAAGTCAGCACAAGAGCAGTGTTTTAACTTCTGTCTCACCTCGGAGGAGGAGACAGTGGATTTCTGAGTGTCTGACTGTGTAATGTGGGTATTTACACACCACATCCATCTCCAGGCATCAAACCGCAACATTAATCTGCCATTCAAGAGGGGTGTTAGACTGTGGAATGAGTGCCAGAGGCAGATAGGACGGCCCCTGCTGCACAGCTGTAATAAGAAAGCTTGATTTGATCCCTGGGTTCACAGACAGTCTCACCAGCAAGGTTATTGGTTCAGTATTACAGAAGAATAACTAGCTGGAAGGTACAAAAGTGAAGAACAGGGAGTGACTACTAAGGTGAGAGTTATCCCTTAACTCTGCACCATCAAAATGTTGAAGCCACAGAAGGAAAATATACTGAGATGTTGATTTTACACTGTGTGAGTTCTGAGGAATTGTTTTTACATTCAGCAGCACACGCACATAAAACCAGCACTTCGGTGGCTCTGGGTTGGTTATCAGGTCATGTGTCTTCAGGTGAGCCTCTGCTGTTCTGTTATTGATCACTGAATTGTTTGATTAATTTAAGTAATAGGGAAATTTGGGAAATACCAGCAAATAGGGGGGGGAAACTCCTTAATTTATCAGGTGAATGCACAGTTTTCCTCTAACTGCAACTTTGGCATCATATCTGACCTTAGTGAGCAGAAGGAACCACTGATGCCTTCATGGACTTATTCAGCAGAGTGAGAAGTAGGTCAAGTGGGTGACACTGTTTCAGTCTGCAATATTTAGGATAAGGGGTTCAGGCCTCTCTTGTCCCTACTTATGAGGGGAAAACAGATTAAATCAAAAAGGGCGGAGCTGCTTCTGGCTGTCAGGCTTTTGTTTCCGGTTACCTTCACCACTGAAATGGTTCCAGAGAAGCTGTATGATAATGTACAATTAAAAACATCAGAACTCCCGTTAACACAATACCATATTAAACCATCAGAGGAATCTAGAAAATTTCCGTTTAAAATAAAAACTAAAATTTTGAAGAGCAAGATATTTCAAAGAAACAAATGTTGAGCTTAATTTGGCGTCTGGATTCCCAGCTCACTGACTCAGGGAGACAATCACTGGCATGTAAATTGGATTCGATTTTCTTTTATTATTGTTCTTGTAATTAATAGTAGTAATACTATTAGTATTATTATTGTTCTCTTGTCGGTAGGATTCACACTTGCAAGCTGAGGAGATGAACACCTGTCCGTGACCTGTGCGCCAGCGCAGCGATCTTCCAACCACCCAAACACCAGTCAGGGAAACTTCAGTCAGTTCTTGACTGTCATTTTGTCAGAACAATTATCAATCAAGACCTCTGGAACAATCAGAACAGAAGCGCCCTCACTTCCTATTTCAGATATGGGATCAGTAAAACTGAAATCTAATCGCCACGAAAACAACGCGTAACGCGTGTAAGACTCAGAGAGAGCGATTAGAAACTTACCCAGTCAAGCTGTGAATTTACAAATATGTCTCCTGAGATCCACGACAATTAATGTGCGGCGTACTCTTCGGTCAGAAACTGTCCTCCCCGAGTGCTCAACTGTCTCCGGCTTCTTCCCGTCGCTTCGTTCTTTCCCTCAAGGACCAGAGAAACGCGCTAATCAGAGGTGAGGGGACACCACGGAGGAGCGCAGCCATCCGCCCCCGAAGCAGAAACCAAGTGAAAACTGTCCCGAACTGCCATGGGTTGTAAAGCGAACCCGAAATAGGCTACTCCCCATTAAAATCAAACCCAGATTTCCCCAACTCGTGGATGAGCGGGAGAGAGAGAGAGAGAGAGAGAGAGAGAGAGAGAATGTGTGTGTGTGTGTGTGTGTGTGTGTGTGTGTGTGTGAGAGAGAGAGAGAGAGAGAGAGAGAGAGGCAAATGTTCGCTGCGCTTTGGTGAGGCGTTCAGATTTAAAAGTGAAGGCTAATTACACACAAACGTAAAACAACAACGAACCCGGATAAGTTGGTTCAGCAACACAACTGGACTCACTTCCTCAGCACTCTCGCTCCTCACGCCTCACGCACTCGTCTTGCCTGAGCCGCCCGCACAGAGTGGCCGCCGCGGCGCGCAGCCATATGGCGCTCGTAATGAGAGCGCAACGCGGAACCTGTTGAAACGGAGCAGGGACCTATAGCGGGGCTCCGGGGGCCACAGAAACGAGAGGCAGATGCAGAATGTTATAACTTATTAATCCTCATAATTGTCCAAGACATATTGGACATATTACCCGAAATGCTGACATTTTACCACTATTATAAGAAAAGTAAACAGCGCGTTATGGTTTGCATCCTGTGGACCTTCTTTTGTGCGTGTGAGTTATAAAGTATATGTGACTATGTGCCATTCATAAGGCATTAGGCTGCTCCTCATCTAAAGGTAGAGCAGCTGTCGAACAGGAAATCTCGGGCTGAGTGGGGGGGTTGCCTTTTTGGACGAGGAATTAGAGCAAATGTGAGTATTCTGAGTTGGATTTTTTTATTGGTTGAGGATTAACTTCGTCAGTGCGCACACGCGTTCTGTTCCTTCAGAAGGCCAGCAGCAGTCTCATGTGTAGTCTTTACGGGCAACGTTTGCGCCGTGTGTTTGGGCAGGTGCCGTCTGTTATTCAAGCATCGTGGTCGATCACCTACCCCATCCCCTCCACCGCCCTGCTGTAAGCTGATCAACATTCCTCCCGTATTTACTGTACCATCCTCTGGGGGGACACGCCGCCCGGGCCCGGGCCGGTCCGGCCCAGGACGGAGCTCTGTAGCTTTACGCTCACACAAACGACGCTTAAAAAAAGAGAGAAGCAAATGCCGCATCTGAAACAGATGAACACGCACGTTCATGGAGCACCTGCAGCCGATGCTAATTAATGGTGTCAGTGACAGTTAATGGGTTTGGATACCGGAGGGAAATGTGTGCCAGATTTAGCAGGAAAATGGGCTAAAATGGAAAAAGGCAATCAAACTCGAGCCAGGGCGAGATGGGTTGTGGTGCCACAACATTTTTTTCCCTTTGTTAACTGATCATTTTAATTCAGGAAACCTGCAACCTACATTTTTGGTCTATTATTCCTCCTTTTGAATCTCGGGCCTCGTGTCCAATTTTGGTTCCATGAGCCTTTATTTTGTACTTCTACGGCTCACTAATCCAGGTCATAGATCCCGTCCCAATCTAACCAGCATAGACGAGTTTTAATGTTTATGAAATACAAAATAAAATAGATTTTGCTGGAATCTGAAGATCAGATTGAGCCTCTCTCCAGTCATCCACAGCAGAAAATCGTAAAAGACACAATAAAAGAATGAAAGGAAACAAGAGCAACAATAGGCAACACACTCACTGGCTGTCAGTGGACTCTCAGGCGGGGAGCTCTCCTCGGTCCTCTAGTTGTTGCACTTGGAACACTTGTCTGATTTTGTCTGGTACAACAAGTCTCAGCGGTGCGTCTGCTCACGACCCCGGGGCTTCAGAGCTGGGCTCCCTGCAGCAGACACCCTGGAGAAAATGCTTTTTCCTCGCTTCATGTTTTTTTTCGCACCCCTGCTGCTCAGCGCAGGATGAGATGCTTACCTTGTCCGGGTGGGGGCGAAAACTGCTACCTGGTGTTAAACGGGGAGCAAGCGCCCTCTTGTGGATAAGCGCCGTTATTATCCAACTATCTAAATTAAGGTTTATGGTCAACCACAATAATTCCTACTGATGTCAGGGTTGATCTTGAGTTTTTACTTCAACTTGTAAAATGATCGCAGTCTCAGTATTTATGAGGTTTTGGCATCATTGTGCTGCTAAATCTGTTTTCACAGTGTTTGGAAATGTCATTATCTGGACTTAAAAGGACATTTACTGTTTTTTTTAAATAATAGTTCATCTTCATTTACACCAGTCTAACACATAAAAAAAAATAATTTATTTATTCTTTTCAATAAGGTTTCTTTATGTTTACCTATAATAAATATACAGTCAGCAGTACAAATGAACATGATAATATCCAACACTTGAACTGTCAGCACACTTAACAGATTCCAAATGCAGTTACGTGATAAATGAAGCTTCTCTCATTGTGGCACCTTTATTACTTAGAAAAAAAAAAACCCTGCAATGTTGTTCAGATCCCTGCTGATGCCCTTCCGTTCAGCAGTCAAAGTGTTTGGCTGCACAGTAAAAGCAGCACATCCTATATCCATATGTCCTTACAGTCAGGGGTAGCGGAGTGGGCCAAACATGGACAGAGTGGAACCCTGTGGACTGTTAATTAGATGTCTGCTGGTGAGGTGAGGGTTACAGCAGGGATTGAGGAAGAAAAATAGCTTAAAACAGCAAGAAGAGTGCGCTCAGAATGTACTTGAACTGTCATTGAGTTCCTATGTTAAGATAAACAGCTCAAGCGCCTCTCAGCAGACCCTCAGGATCAAGCAACAGGCAGCAGGAGGCTCCGATTGGTTACTCTCCCTCTGCCGACTCATCTTAAGTCAGGACGACATGTTGGCGTTATTGTATGCAACCTTTCAGACGCTCCCTCACTGCTCAGGTGCCACTTCACCTCAGAGCCTGTGGATCAGCGGTGTGTGTGTGTGTGTGTGTGTGTGTGTGTGTGTGTGTGTGTGTGTGTGTGTGTGTGTGTGTGTTTTCAGGCACAATGTTGCTGTGAGATGTGTGTACATGAAGAAACAGAGGTATCGATGACTCTCATGCCGGGATTATCCATCCATCCATCCATCCATCCATCCATCCATCCATCCATCCATCCATCCATCCATCCATCCATCCATCCATCCATCCATCCATCCATCCATCCGTCTAGCTTTGGTCATCTCACTCTGATGGCTTAACTTCACAGATTAAATTATATTAAAGGAGTGGACCAGGCGGCAACTGGTAACACACACACACCGTGTGTGTGTGTGTGTGTGTGTGTGTGTGTGTGTGTGTGTGTGTGTGTGTGTGTGTGTGTGTGTGTGTGTGTCCTGACCATCAGAAAAAAAGAAAGGTTGCTTGGTATAAGTAGTGTTATTACATATATGTATGCATGCCTGTGCATTGAAGAGATGGGGAGGGGGGGGTGTTGGTTCAGGTACCTCTCTGGTGGTATTTAGACCCTTCATTTGTGTGGAATCCAGCATCATTATCCCAAAGTGTTGCCAGCTGGAAGTGCTTGGGAGTTCCTATTTGAACTCTATGTGTGTTCTGAAGATGTGGAGAGAGCAAGAGAGACGTAACGCTCTAATGAAAGCCCACATTCTGGTTCTCATTCCGCCTTGATATTCATGAGCCCCAGGATCTGGCACTGTCTCGTCCATTAACTAATAAATTACACGGCCACAACAATGCCACCACAAAGCTATAGAGTTATGAATTACTGATAATCCAGGGAGCTGGAAGTGGATGATGATAAAGATTCCCTATAGGTGCACTGACAATAAATAATGATCCAATACATCTGCAAACAATTAAAAGAATCATTTGAATGTCTTGACATTTCCCGCTTGTCTAATTCCATCAACATCTAAGTGGTAATTATTAGCCTTTTTGATTAGTGTGTGATCATTCAGTATATGCACTAAAACATTAAAGGGATTCTCTGGGTCTCTCAGGACGTCTGAAATAATCCCCCCAGAGGATGAGCTTCATCCCAGTATTACTGTGGGGGAGGCAGCCACGCTGCTGCAGACAACAGCCATATTGTCAACAAAAATAAAAATTCGGGATCACCATCAGATTGGTTTGGGGGAACATAGTAAATCTCTTTTTAAAAACATCTTTAAAAATGACAGAAGATCTTCATGTGGCCCCACACGCAAATATAATACCGCCTTAACCACTAGATGACAGTGTTGGACTATGTTGGTGTGTCTCCTACCTGTTTCAGGGTTTTTTAATAGGTCAAAACTGACTGAAGTCATATTTTTTAATCGATAAATGATCCAAAACTTCAGGATCGAATAATTGAAGGTCCACTTTTGCAGCGGAATCTTGCTGGTTTTCCATCCAGGTGATAGATTCACATTTCAGTCCATCCTCACTAACTATGGTATCTATGATCAATTATAGCATTTAAGCATAGAACATGTTTATTTTTTGCTTTTGGGATATTTTGTGCAGCCGTAAAGAGAAGCACCAGTCCAGTTTCTTAAAGGATGCTTCGTCTGAACAATATTAGATGAGCACAACGACTGGTGCAACTGGGAAAATACTACTAGTCAGAATTTTGAAGACTTTTGCCACATTTTACTTGCTTTAAATATTAAAGCAGTACAATAAGTGATAGAAGGAAGGGTGTTCTGCATGTTGTAGGTAGCAACATTTAGGTTACCACTATGGGAAATTTGCTGGAGAATGGTGCAGCCAATTAGCACATTGTCTTGCTGGATGTGGTCTCCTTGGGCGTAATACGAACCGTTCCTAAATGAGACTAAATGCCCTCTGATTCAAACAACTTCATAGTGGTGTTCCCATGAGGTCAACCCTCATGCAATCTGAGCTGAAAAGCATCCCATTTGGCTTTCTCTTTACATTCGGACCCTATTGACAAGTGCATGCAGGCCGGCACACACACTCAGAGGAACCGGCCCCCTCACAGCCTGAACCTCTATAGCCGTATATGTCCATTCCCTAATTGGTGGTTCTTCTTTCAAAGGAGTGATTATGTGTGTATGTGTTTAGAGGCGTCCTGTGTGCAAGGCGTCTCGATTCGGTCCATCTCCAACGCCAGAGGGGACAAAAGAGGCACCCGTTCCTAGTTTCAGGGCGAGGGGCCGTTGACACCAATAAATCCCCCCTTCTACTTCCTCCCCAGTGTGTTGGGGTTATGTCAGGAATGTCCTAGGTCCCATTGTCCCCTGGTGCTCTGTTTTTGGTAACCCATCACCAAGCATTCTCTGCTGCTCACAGCGCCTCCTCCCTCCCCCTCGCAGCCCAACACACATGCATGGGCACACACGCACGCACAAACCCACAGGCACAAACACACCCCCTGGGCAGTGTGTCCCTTGGTCCCTAACTCTGAATAGACCACCTCGGCTGAATACGACAGACAGGCAGGCGTCAGGACATCAGGTTCATCAAGTCAAGCACGGTGACTGAGCGAGCAAAACGCAGCCGGTTATTTTCACCTGTTTGCTACGGGAGAAAGAAGATAAAACAAAGGCTTCAGTGTCTTTGACTCTATTCTGTCCTCTGGGGTCGACTACATGACCATCGTTGAATGTTTATACTCACATATCAGCAATTAGTGATCTTCCAAGACGGATTTTGAGATCATTTTTTTAACCGTCATTTTCCTTTGTGAATGTTTTTAAAGAACCAGCTGGACCCTCTGAAGCATTTTGCATCTTAGTCATTAAGCAGAGGCTGCTGTTACACAATCAAGCCACCATGCAACTGAGGCTCATGTGAATAAAATACAACTTTACAGCTGTGGAGAGGGAGTGAAGAGGGATGCAACCAGGAGAGGAGAGAGGAGGTGGGAAGAGATAGAAGGAGAAGATAAGTGCTGTTAGGAGAGCAGGTGCTGTCGGAAGAGCTGTGTCTATTCAAGTAAGCTCTTGAAGACACAGCTCTCATTCATCTAATCAAAAAGGCAAGAAAACCCATTTAAACAATAATAAAACTGGATAATTCAGCATTGCTGAGGGCGAAGTTGGAGAAGATGCAGATGGATGCTCCCCTTGTTTCTTGGATCGAGGACTACCTGACAGGTCGGCCACAGTTTGTGAGACTGCGGAGCTGTGTGTCCGACCCCCTGATGAGCAACACAGGAGCTCCCCAAGGAACTGTGCTCTCCCCATTCCTGTTCACCACCTACACAGCCGACTTCCAGTACCACTCTGAGACATGTCATCTCCAGAAGTACTCGGATGACACAGTCATAGTCGGGTGTGTGGAGAATGGACAGGAGGATGAATACAGGGACCTTGTGGAGAGTTTTGTCAGGTGGAGCAGGGAGAACCTTCTGCAGCTCAACGTGACCAAGACGAAGGAGATGGTGGTGGATTTCAGAAAAAGCAAGTCCCCACCCTCCCCAGTCTGCATCAGTGGGAAAGATGTGGAAATAGTCCCATCTTACAGGTTCCTGGGTGTTCAGCTGGACAATAAACTGGAGTGGTCCACAAACACCGATGCTGTCTACAGGAAGGCCATGAGCAGACTCTACTTCCTCAGGAGACTCGGGTCCTTCAGTGATTGCAGCAGGATGCTCCACATGTTCTACCAGTCTGTCATGGCTAGCACCATCTTCTTTGCTGCAGTGTGCTGGGGTGCAGGCATTAAAGCAAAGGATGCCAACAGACTCAACAAACTCATCAAAAAGGCAGGGTCTGTTGTTGGCTGTAGACTTGATAACTTGGACGAGGTGGTGAGGGACAGGATGGTGTTGAAACTGCGGACAATCATGGACAGTCCCTCCCACCCCCTCCATAACACAGTGGACAAACTGAGGAGCAGCTTCAGCAGCAGACTCCTGCAGCCTCGCTGCTCCAAGGAACGGTACAGGAAGTCATTCCTGCCGTCCGCCATTAAACTGTACAATTCACTCAAACCAACTCAACAATAATTGTGTAATGTTTATGTTGTAATTCTATTTTTAATTTATTCTATATTTATGTATATATGCTTATAATATGTATATATTATATTATGTATATATTATATATATGCTTATAATATATGCTGTATATATGCTTATAACATTCTAATCTATCTGTATTTATTTTTTTCTGTCTCTTTACTCTGCATTCGCTGCTACTATAATTCAATTTCCCCACGGGGATGAATAAAGTCCATCTTAATCTTAATCTTAATCTTAATCTTAATTTCTCAGTGGACTAATATTGTCAGATTGCCTTTTTTATTCTTTGAATCTAAACAGTCAGTTGCTATTCCATGCTGCTCAAGCAAAGTACAATAATAATAATAATTACAATAATAATAATAATAATAATAATAATAATCTGTGTGTTTTGCTGTATCTTGGAGCTCCAGCACATTCGGTCCCACATGACTGTCTACAGTTGTTGCAGGTCCTGCCTTCAGCCATGGTGACACACACTCTTCTTGTGACTTATTTTTAGCTTACCTGATCCATTGACTTCAGGCAGAGCAGAGCTGAGATCACATTCAGTTGCTGCTGCTTCCTCACATCACCTGGCTGCACTGGACGCCAAATACCAGAGGTCTGGCTTGTTTGGTGGGTGAGACTTTGCGTGTGTGCGTGTGTGTTTGTGAGTCTGCGACAGAGGGAGGGAGGGAGCAGAAGGAGTAGGTGGGTTGTACACATGTTACGAAGTGAGGCGCCATTGCGGCCTAAAAAACTATTAGGCTCTGTAAATACACACTGTGGTGAAAGTAAACATTCTCAGCATGCCATCTAGGCGCACAGAGGGGTACTGGGAGACAGCCGCCGGACAGGCTGCGAGGGGGAGGTGTGTGTGTGTGTGTGTGTGTGTGTGTACAGCAGCAAACAGTCTGCTGAGAGGAGATAGAAAATATAGATTTAAATTAGAGGAAAATGTATGTGTGTGTGTGTGTGTGTGCGTGTGTGTGTGTGTGTGCACTACACTAAATCCATTGTAAACAATCAGAATAAGTTTCCCAGCATGCATCTCTAGGATATCAGGACCCGTCTGGAAACACCTAGGTTTGCACACTATCCTAAGATTCTGTGTGTGTGTTAAAGAGATAACTGGAAGTTGGGGAAAAAGGGGGCGGGGGGGCGGGGGGGGTCCCACAATTTGTCTCCCATTTGAAGTACTAGGTTCCTGGATACTGTTTGATAGAGTCATGATAGCAAAGTCAGTCGCGTTTAAAAGCCGACTTTAATTCCCAGACGTAACACTTCAGCAATCACAGTCTTAACAAACATTTCCTGACTGGGGGGGGGGGGGGAGTTGAATCGGGATAAAACGGAAAATTGGGCTGCCCACTGATGGGCACAGAGCAGCAACCGCGATGGAAATGGGAGAAAGCTGATGTAACCATGGAAACAGAGCTCAGAATATGGACTATTCCCAGGCCTGCAAGCACTGCCACATACGGCTCTATTTTTAGGCCTGGGTTTGGGTTCATTATATCTGTTACACCTAAGAAGATAATCAAATCTGAGTACAGAAAGGTGACACAGCTGGACAGAATCTGCCTGGAGAATTCCTGCATACATTTGCAGTCAGACGTGACTGCTGCATGGCTGTAATGGCATGCTCTAGAGCTGATGGCAGGTCCACCTCAGGGTGGTCAGTCCATCCTGGAAGAGTCTCACAGCAAAGGGAGTGAGGGAGATACAAACATGTTTAAAAAACACTAAAAAAAACGCATATTTTGGAGCATAAGTCAAGGACTCCTGCTGGCGTAGCGCCGTGGACGCACGCCACTTAGCTTCGACTCTCTCTGGGGTCGACAGTCTGGCTGAAAGGAGGGTATCATCAGCAGGGACTCTGCAACAGACGTGCGTGCGCGTGCGGGCGTGTGCGTGGCGGACTGACAGACAGATGGAGACAAGGGTCTGTGGCTGTAAGTAAGACCCAAACCCCATAGTTTTAAAAGCCAGTGAGTCAGCACTGCTGAGGTTATTGATGATGACAGGGTATTAGATGGAGCACCGAGGGGAGGGATCTCACACACTCTCTCTCTCTCTCTCTCTCTCGCACACACACACACACACAAACAGACACACACATTCTGCCTCTAGCTGTGCATGCTTATTTCCATGCTCTTTATTCTCTCTCTTCCTCTCTCTCTCTCTTTCTGTGTGTACGTGCACAGGTACGGGATGTTTCCTTGAAGGATTTCCTTGAATCGCCACAAACCTTTTGCCGCACTCTGATGCATTCCAGTCATTCCCAATCAGACCACAATGCTCAGCAATAATAATTCATTCCCATTAGGAGACACAACCTCTGCATCATCCGTGCCAAACCCTCCTCCCTCCTTCCTCATCCTAATTGTCTCCAGGCTCTTACTTAAAACCCCTATAGGCAGCAAACACGTATGTGTTTGAATATACCGAGTGACATTTATTACCGTTATGGATTGATTGCATCCCAGAGGCATTCTGTGATGAATGTGGAGACACATGGCAACTGTATCGGCCTCCGAGGATTTGAAGGTTTGAAAGTCCTCCTGACATTGATGCAAAGAATTCTTCTCAGCTTCTCTCTTCTCTCCAGGTTCCACAACTCTCTGCTGGATGGTCTCTTTGCAGCCATAAATCGACTTCAAGAGAATTTCAGGATGACACTTTATGATTTGTTGTTGAATGAAAGCAAGGATTTTATGAATGGCGCACAGCTCTGAAGACAGGAGGCCTCTGACTGTTCTGTTCAGGATTGGCCCCCTTCTTCCCCTGATGGAAGAGGGAAAAGCCACAGGGTCCATATTTAACCTATAACCATGCTGGATGCTCCTATGTGGATTCAACAGTTTTCTATTTCTAGGATGGTATTCATTTAGTGGATGTGCAGAGGATTTGAGCACGACGAGCCAAATGTCAGCTTATCTAATCAGACAGCATTTTAGACACTGATGAGCTTTTAAATAGAGCACCATGAGAGGACCTGATTATACCAATTATTTCATTTAATGAACACACCCCGCTGAGAGGATTTCGTTTGTCTGAGAGGAGGAGATGCTTAATTATCTGGAATCTTTTGCAGGACCACCTGTAGGTCCCTACTTTGGAACCAGAGATCCGTCCGCCTGGCAGGCTCTGTTTCTAAAAGGTGCGCACCTAACTGGCTGGAGCCAGGGCGGCGTATTGCCTTTCGCACGCTTCTAAAATACTCTCCGGGCAGAGCCTGAAAGGGTTACTGTTTCCCAAAGTGCCTCATTCTACGCAGTCGAGAGGGGGCGGCTGAGTGGCGCCGTCGAGTCAGAGACGCAGTTTCTAAAAACCCCGAGACATCATCAAGAAAGAAGCTGACAGTAAGGAAAGCCGCCCCCTCCCCGCCTCTCTTCCTCCGCCGCCTCCTCCTCCTCCTCCTCCTCGCTGGCATGCCGCCGTTTTTCTCCTCTGCTTACCAAATTCCCTCAGTGGTTCTGTCACAATAACCGGGCGGCAAGTGTCAAATCCAGCTCTGACCGCAAAACACAAATCACTTAAACTCGCACACGATGCGCTCAGTGGAAACACTACACACGCTTATTTTAGCTTTCAGACATGCAGTCATGCACTGTTTAAGCCCATGATTGTATTTAAAGTATAATATAAACACCACAACCCCCCCTCACCACCGCTCTAATGGGACTTAATGTCCCTGCGCGTCTCCAGCGCGTTAAATTGGCCACATCTCTCTGACTCGCAGACAGCGCAGCCACGCTCTCCAATTAATAGTCTGGCAACCTCAGGAACAGTTGACCATTGTTTTATGGGCTTTGTGTTCTTTACTCTCTCCCTCTACGGCGTTCAGACTTGAACAGGCGCCGGTCTGCTTCAGTCCACCTCTGTAGAAATACCTCAGTGGAACTTGCGTGGAGCTTCCAGAGTAAAAAAGCGCAGACCCCGGACGCCACCGACTCGCGCGTATTTACGCAGGGCAGTTAATCATCTGCTCGTGTTTGAAATGTTTGAATCATATTTTATCCGTTATGTTAACACCTCGAAGCCCTGAAACGAGCCTGTGCGCAGGCGGGGTGGATGGATGTGCGTGGCCCCTCTCTCCGTCTCATACTGAGACAAAGCCAGTTCCGCGGAGGCGTTTGAGGTATGCGCTGCGCATTACGCGGCGTAGTAAATCAAGCCTTTCTAAAATCACTCTGACGGCGTGGAGCGTCAGGCAGTCCGCATAGAATCACTGGGGCTTGGACTGGGACTGAGCACTTTTCGCCACCTCTTTACTGTAAAAATATCAGTTTGAAGCTTAAAAACGAGATCTGTATGATATTACTATTTCAACATTTGGATACCTTTTGCAGATGAACCATCATTTGGATCATAAATTCTCAGGCATTCCTCAGCCATCGGAGGAATGAGCTGACAAAGAAATAAACGGACTGAATAAGCCAAAAGTGTCGAGACGATATTTTTTACAGTGTACACGCCCCTCTGGACATTTCCAAGCAACATGGTTTGACACTAAGCACGTTGAAAAGATAGACTTTATTGCTAAAACGTGTAAACATAACATGTACACTGATATGTTTTATTTTTTTTATTTATTTTATTGGTTTTTTTTAATATATTTTTAGAAATATTCAAGTAGACATCTCCCATATTTTTTCTGGTATACTCTGCTATTTTCTTTCCTTATGATCTATACTCACAATCGTTAAAATAATAAATAAAACGTACAGATTTGTTTATTTCTACAATACTATGTATTCCAAAAAAGCTGAGTTCACGCCTTTATATATATCTTTAACCTCAACTTTTTTTTACAATTGAATTATTATTGATATTAATATTATACAAAAAAACAAAAAACAAAAAAACAAAACTCTAGGCAGCATTGCAGTGAAATAACAGTCAGCATCAATGTTCAGTTGAAAAAAGTTCACCTCTTGGAGAAGTGTAGCATATATGTATTCCTTCTTCAATGATAAAAAAAAAAAAAAGCTCTTCCTTCTGAAGTGCTCGTGGTTCCCCCCAAAAAACTCGTTTTGGGGTGGAGAATAAAATATGGTCCTGGTTTAATTAGAAAAAATAGCTGCATTTTTCTTAAATATGTACAATGTTGGTATTTCACTTAAAATGCTATATAAAAAAATAGATTCGCTATGGTGCCCATCTCTGTAGAAAGTTAACAGTGCAATAGAAACCGTGTTTTCAGTCACCTCCTGCCCTCAGCTCGAGAAGATCAGCAGGAACACTTGCACTCTGAGATGATTGGGTATTGCACCTGTATCCACGTGCAGTATTTCTGTCTTAGAAAGCCTTGACAGTACCACCGGAGGAAAACCTTGTTGATTGACTTGACTGGTTTGCAGGACATCCCCTCGGGGAAGGAGCAAGAGCGTTCTGAGAAACAGTTTCCCTCCTTGATGTAACGTGGCCAGAACCTCACGCCCAGGTCCTTCCAGGTGTACACCACGGGGCAGTGCGTATAGGTCCACAGCCACTGCAGAAATTTCCTACGGGCTTTCTTGCCCACTTTTACCCGCTTTCCATAGGGGGTCTCTGTCAAGTCCAGCTTTTTGATTTCGTTAGGCATTGGCCCCTGCATCTTCACGTGGTTGTCTGATGCAGAGAGGTTCACCAGCACGGGTTGGCTGATGGACATGAAGTTGGGGTCGAAGTTACTGCCGAGCTTTTTCCTCAGAGTCCTCTCGGCTAAGTCCTGCTCTCGGGGGTCGTACTCCGGGTCGGGGTCCTCCCTAAGGTCGGGCACGGGGAGGTGATCACTGGGCGAAGGACGGAGGCGAAGAATCTGTGAAACTCCGAGGTGAACGCACACAAGCACGTAAAAGAGCAGCGTTTGTGAGAGGCCCATTATTCCTCTTGTTTTACGCAGACAATCTCCTTGCGTAAATGATATTCAGTTCTTCTCCCGGTTACTGTATTCTCTACAGTGATCAGCCCGGGGCTTCATAAATAGTAAATGTTCAGTCAACAGCAAAGCGATACTTTTAATAGACCACGTTGGGTTTGAATGACATGTGGTGCTTTGCTTTTTAGGGCTCTCAACTTTACGATTTGATGGAACCCTGCAGCGCGTAACGGATCCCCCGCCTTGCAGAAAAGTGTTTAGTCTAAACAAAAAGCACCAAACAGAATGGAAAAGAAAGTCTATTCACACACTCTCTCTGGCCTCACCTCGCTCCCTTAAATTCACTTTGGGTTTCTTTTGGTTGTCATGGTTACCCCGGAGACTCGAAGCCACGACGAACTGTCTGCACTGGATGACAGCGGCCAAGGCGAGACCTGCATGGAATGAGCGTTTTCTAAAGAGACAGAATAGTTCCGGAGCGTCCGGCGACAGAGGTGCGTACAAAGGGTACTTCACAATGTTTTAAATGTCACGCGTCCGGCAATGAGGGCTGCCTTGGCCAATGTTATTTTTACGCACGGCTTTTATAAATGCAGCTTCTTTTAACGTTGCCCGACACTCTCAGGTCTGTCAAGGTCCCAGAGCGCACAATCCATGGACTGAGGGGAACACTTTCTGCCCTCAGGTCCGTTTTGGTATTCCAGTCGTGGGTACCTCGCTAGACTGTCCAAATTGGAGAAAACGTGTTGCTGTGGGATGTAAGAGCAACTTAACAAATAACAGCCACTTATCTTTCCAGAGGCTGATCCAAAACGCAGATTTGTTCTTTAGGGAATAAAAGTCTCAGACTAACATTCCCACAAAGTCTCCGCTGTGCACACGTGGAGGGGAAAAAAGAAACGCTTGAGAGAAATTCACATCAATTGCCAGTGCACCTCAACTGCAGCCTACAGAAAGCCAACCAGCGCTTTAAGTTCTGGGATTCTTTTCACTGTGGCATTGTAGAATCCTTTGAGAAAAGTTCCAGGTTCAAGCGTCGCAACATGTCGAGACCATCCATAATCTGGAACCCAATTGCGCCGCCGATGCAAGCCTTCAAATCCTGCGGGAGCGTCTCCACTCCTGTGATAACTGAAGCTCTCAGTCGCTGCTACTTCAGGAGTCTGAGTGACTTGGCACTCGAGTCTTTCTTTGCTAAGGCACACTGTGCGTGAGTGTGTCTGCAGCGAGCGCTGCTCAGTCCCAAGTTAAATATCCCCCTCCGATGGTACAAAGTGTCAGAGGGTCCTGCCCACCCCGGCCACTTTCACTTTGATTGACAGCACCCCACTCCCTCCTCCGGGCCACCCTCTCCACTCACAACGTGGAAAATATCAGGCTCAATCAAGATCTACTGGGTCCTAAAGCGTCTGTTTTCTTCCAGGCGAGAATCCTCCACAACCCCGCGCTGTGCGCAGCTCTTACGCACGGTTTGCGCGCCAGGGAAACGTGTTCCTTCTTTTCTTTGGAGGGGTTGTGATGCTCTAATGGCTTCAATACGTTGTCAATAGTACTCATGCGTTAAAGGATTCCTTCGGCTTGAACTTTCCCATGAAATTGATGGGAAACGTTAAGTAGCGAGTCTACGGAAGAGGGGCATCACATTCCACCTTTGTTCGTTAGCTTTTGGGTCAGAAATCAGCCCGCTGAACCCAGAGGTCACAAAATGGACCCGTAATTAAAGGCTATTAATGGCCAGGGGTAACTATTACCCACGGCCACGGTACCTTTCCCATACTAAGTAATCATCAGGACACGATGAAGCTGGGATTCAAACGTACAATTTTTCCGTTTTAAGCAAAAATTTCCTGCAATGTGGTAAATACATTTCATCCCAAACTCTTAACTTTAACATGCCCACTGTCATGATAAAAGTAATCCAGTCACAAAACGTTAGACGTAGTTTTGGTATTTGGTTTTAATCTGTTAGCGTTTATTCAGTGAATGTCATCTTACCCCCCACATTTATTTCATTCCGCTTGTCTTTTGTTTTGGTCACTAGAGGGCGTCGATCCAGCACGATCCGGATCAGCAGTTAGGGGCTTCCCTGGCTCTCCTCCCTCACTGGGAGACTGCTCACACTCATGTGACTGCATGGGAGAACAAGCTCCCAGTTAAACCGAGTGAAATTGATCCTAAAGCGGTTTAGACTTGGTTTTCATATTTTCTTAATTAAAACTTCTAACTTTATCATCTTCAGAAAATAATCTGCAGGACTCCAGTTTAGAGAGTCGCCAGCAGTCTTCCACACCCTGTGAGTAGCTCCCTGCTGACCTCTCCACTACGCAGACCAAGTCGTAATCTGGTTAATGATTTGGGTGCCAGTGTAGACGTAGCTCAGTGGGCAGTGGGGACAGTAAGGCTGAGCTGGCTACTGTAGGACCGCTGACTTCCATTGTCTCCCTCCACAGGTCATGGGGTGGTGGACTGAGTGAGAAAATCCCATGCATGGAGAGACACTTCTCTTCACTCTCAAACGCTAATAATGTGGAGCAACCCGGCAGTGAGCACACCCCCACCCTCTGGCTAATTACTGGAGATAAAGACAAGGGGGAAAGAAAGGGGGAGTGGTGAAAACAGTGATGGCAAGGATGGCGAAGACTGTGGTGGTTACAGCAAAGAGAAGGGGAATGGTGGCAATGGTGGGCTGGGGGTGGAGGCGGAGGTGGGGTGGTGAGTGGCAGCAGTGGTTCCGGATGGCAGTTTGCTGTGGAATGGCTAATTAAATAATGCCATAAAAGGAACCTGGCTCACTTTAACGAAGCCCATCAACCTCTGACGAGCGGAGTGGGGGTGTAAAGCACCACGGAGGAGGGAGGTGGGGCCGGTGCCGAAAATTGGGCTTGTATAACAAGGGGACTTAGCTCTTTGGTTTTACAGTGATTGTTCATGCTCCCTTAGGTCTCAATAGGGCGCACGGTGAGGGTGCACTGGGGGGCAGCCCCTAGGCAAGGATAGGACCCTCTTCTCTGTGAATACTATACACACATGCACACCAGCAAATACACCAACGCACACACACTCTTAACACCCCTATGGTTCTATACAAAGGTTTCTACCCAAGGTCCAGGCAAGCAGACAGCTAATCCAGTGCAGGGGCACAGCAAGGGTCTGGTCTGGCCAGACTGGCTGGCTGTGCCCAACTGGGGGTTGGTAGAATGGCACAGGGGGGTGAACGGAGACAGTGAGGACAGATAGAGGTGAAGACAGGACAAAGTCAAAGAGTAAGATAAACTAAAGAGGCGGTTTGTCAGTGTCAACATCTTTTTGCATTTCTTGTGATTTTCTTGTGGTGTTACACAATCTAGCAGAAACATAAGCAAAAACTGCAACATTTGGTAATGTGGTCATTTGGAAAACGTCTCGAGTGGCAACGATAGCGCAGCTCTGAAATCCCCAAGCTGCTCTCCCTTCAGACGAGTAGATATGCCTGGACCACAGCTCCTAATTATTTCAGTGATGTGGCGTCTCCGGCAGAACGCTCTCTCTTGGATCTCTGGCTCTCGGACAGACTTCAGAATCATCTCGAGCCTCCACAGGTCATTTGGAAGGTTTTAAAAACTGCAATAAAATGCGTGATATTTTTCCAATAAATATCTGTCCATGATATGAAAACCACAGTGCGTTTGACTTATTTATGAAATGTGAAATCAAGTACAATAGCTCATGTCTCGCGCCTTGATTGTTGATCGACTGCACATTACTTCGCCTTGCATCCAAGTACACCCACCACAACAATTAAAAAAGAGTCTTGCAATACAAATCTTTTCATCAATGCCTGTCAATATTTCATTCCTTCTATTCCCTTCCCTCACCATTTCCTTCAGTCTCGCTCCCCTCTCCTCCCCGTTCGACTCTGTCTCCGAGCCTTAACCCAAAGCAGATGGCTTGGGAAGCTTGTCAAAAATCTGTCTCCCGTTAACGCTACTTTTTGAAGCCCCTTCTGCTGTTTTTTCCTCCCTCCCCTAAATTCATCATAAAGTTATTGTTATTCCTTTTATTTTTTTTAAAAAACACAGTAAACAGCACCAAAGTGGTAAACATCCCCTTTCACTTGAGTGAAGAAAAGAAACCAGCGGTGAGAAGGCCATTACTGAAAGTTCTTTATCAAAACTTATTCATGTTTTTAAAACTGCACATTTTCTTTCACCTATAGGTCATCTTTCAGAAGTATAAATGATGGAACGTCATCGTCATCGTCTTTTATTTTCACCCCATCTCCTTTATCATCACAGCTGGAGCTTCACCCCATCCCACAAGCCTCTGCAAGGTGCATCTTATTACACTCCTGGAATTCAGCCAGAAGCAAACTGAGAGCCTCCAGAGAACAATTCAACAACGGCCACTTCAGGTGACCGGTCAGCGACGATTTAGGACAAAAACGTCAGTGACGGTCAGTGTTGGTAATACCAAGGTTGCTAGTTTGATGCTGTGTCCCTGCACTCCACAACACACTAAATCCACAAATGAATGTTTGAATATGTGTCATTTATCCCAATGAGCAGGTGCCGCCCCATGAGGTAGTCTACTACGAATAAATCTCTTCTTTACCAATAAGGTCTCACTGATGCTTACGTTTGATTTTTTTTCAGCTCAGACCATCTCAAGTTCCTCATCTTTTCCCTCTGTCCTTACATTTTGTCACATCACATTTTGAAAGGGTACGAAGCCGCCCCATGTTTTTTCTATTCCCTGCACCTCCTCCATTTGCCCTCCTTCCGTCTTTCACCACCCCCACCACCCAGAAGCAGGGAGTGATGAGGATGGAATTAAATTGATCACCGCCTTCCGGAAAACAACAGGAAAAAATAGCACACTCTGAACGCCAGGAGGGCGTTCCCGTCGTTCTTCCCTATGGCAGGATGACATCATTGGCCTGCTGCCCATTTCCCACCGTTCACAATAGGGTCACTGTTGCCTTCTCCACAGTGGCACCACAGCCAAGAAAAGAAGAGAGATGGCAAGAGCATGGCTGAAAGAGTGAGTGAGCGATACGGGAAGAAAGGGGAAAAGTGAAAGGATGCCAGCAATGTTAAGACCTAAAGGCTTTACACACTGAAACACAAACACACAAACGCCCAGAGACAGCCATGCTGACCAGCGCTCCGCATTCCTCCACAGAGACTTGGCAGGTCGGAGACATCAAGCAGAGTTTGAATAGACGCCCATGGCAGAGACGCAAGAGCTGTAACAGTGGAACACAGAATATCTCCGTTTATTTGAACAGTTAAATCATATGTTTTCACTACTCGTGACTCCCTGAGATCCAGTCTGTGACACTAATCCACCTTCTCATCAGTGAAATAATCAATGACTCACCGTATCAGGATATGAGAAACTACTGCGCGGAGCTTAAATCATCTTACAGGAAGTACCCCGTTCCTGAGAGCATTCACATCAGGGATGTAAGTCCCGGTTGGACAAGGGTATTTACAAAATACTGACACCGAAAAATGGCCTTTTAGAAAGCAGCTTAGCTAAGCACTCAGCGTGAAAGCCACTAAACTCACTCTAAGTTATCGAGAAGTTTCCCCGTCTCAGGGAGGACAAAGGAAAATGAAGGTGAATATAGATCTGGATTCCACATTTGCACTTGAAAAGAGCTAATTCTGGAACGCAATTGTGTCAAGGCAGCGTCAGCATTCTTTTATGTATCACTAAGAGTTTTTTGATGTATAATGCAACCGCACGTCTTTCAGAAGCTCGGTCCGACTCAACCACAAGTAATGGCAAATCGGCCATTCTCCCGACCGCTAAGCCATTGTGATGCCACAGGCCATCTTGTCGAAATAAAGCAGTTTGCCCACAGCCACTGACCACAACAGATGTTTCTCTGCCTCAGCATGTGTGTTCTGTTGAGTCTAGAGCCAAGAAACTTTCATAGACTGGCACTGAGTAACAAAAACAAAGGGAGGGAGACTCTGTGATGGCATCTTCATCTGCCTGTGACAGGATTCAGATTTAGGTGTCCCTGTTTAAATCTGGCAGCCCCTTAAACCGCATTCAAAAGCCCTGTGTCCTCCATGGAATGCAGTCAAATAATCACTGCAGGTTGCGCAGACATGATGGAGCGAATCGGCGTCACGACCTGAGCGATTCCTGCTGCCCCTAACCCCAATCAAGCATGTTGACAAACGGGCAGTGCCGGCCCTCGCTGCCCTTTGGCCCTCTGGTATGTTTGTGGAACACGCAGGAGGGGAAGGAGGTGAGAGCATGCCGAGATGCCAGGAGGACTGGGAACGCTTTGGGAAATGTCTCGCCGTCGTGTGAGCACGCACTGCTGCCCAGGGGGTGCCTGCCTGCTTGGGAACCGGACGGAAAGTGACGGGGGTTTGACAACAGACCGAGTGTGCACTCAGAGAGATAGTTTGTCCAGGGGATGTACCAGATGTTGACTCACACTGGTTTGCTAATCGTGAGCCACAAGCCCCTGGAGCCATGTGCAAACAGGAGCGTCTGCCTCTCTGTCGGGGGTGGGGTCCGTACGGAAACTGCCATGGAATTAGAAAGAGACAAATCTATGAGAAGCCAAAGTATGACAAACCCCAAGCAGCACCTCAATCCTGGATTAAAACAGCGTTTGGTTTGGTTTTTTTAAACTGGAAAGACAAGGGGAGCTGGGAACGCCCATTCCCACCCACCTGTCACTGTGGAACAGCTCTCTTCTGACTTGTCAGCATGGTTCCGACAAAGACGGTAAACATGAGTAATAAAAGTAATTTTCCAAACGGCTCCTTTCATCCACTGCAATATCGCATCCGAACCACTCGATTCCCACGTGGTGGGAGACGGTTTTCTGACTGAACTGGAACCACTTTAGCGCCCAAGCAGGAAGCAGACAACAGATCAGACCCTCCATACACAGAGCAGCAGACAGAGGCTGTTAAATGCATTTACACTCCAATAACTTTCACAAGTCAAAGAGCCCATGGAGCAAGAGCGAGAGGGGAAGAGAGACGACAAACGACCTCGCCAAGTAGATCAACAAGGAACTATTGATAGCTGAGATCTGTACTGGTGTCAGTCTGAGGGCCAAACAGGATCACAATTGTGGTTTGTGCAAGTAACCTTGTTGACCTTATTTAACCTTGGATTTGGCCAGCTGACAGCTCAGACTACAAGTGTCCATTCACACAGAAAGCTGGGAAATGCACGTTTGCACGAGTCCTCGGAGTCTGACCATAGAGATGCATTATATGGCCACACGTCTGCAGACACAGCAGTGCTCTGCATCTCATGTTGTAGCCATAACATCTCCCCCCATAATTTAACTGTAGCCATTGGCTTGATTGTCCTTCACAGAGTTCAATGGTCCAAAACAGTGTTACTACACAAACAATCCCCTTAAATAATTAAACTCCACCGTAACCTGTAATTTTTACGTTTTTTGCAGCTTAATTCTAAAGACTGTCCCTTGTATGGTCCCGCGCTCACCGGTAGCGCACCGTCCTCTCTTGCTATGCTCGTTTCCAAACCCTCTTCAAGGCCTCGGGTCAATGTCACTGATTTAGTCTGAACCCAACAAGGTGCCCCATCACAGATCCTCCAAAACTGCTGCACCTCAAAACCTGACAGGAACTTTGCTTCCACACTGGGGTCCCACCAGCCATTTTGGCCACTTTATTATTTAATTTCAGAATGAAGATGTAAATGATAATTCATTATCAATTAATGTGAAAAGTAGAAATTAATTGAAAAGCTTTGCAAAGAAAGCTGCATAGAACCCTGTGTGTGTTTGTGTGTGTGTCTGTGTGCGTGCGTGCATGCGTGTGAGTTGTAATTGCAGCCAGGTCTCATGTGGAGCCCAGTGGAAGTACCGTCACTCTGTCTGTGGCGGTGGGCGGTGCTGACCTTCCCTCCCTTCGCCTCTCAGGCCTGGTGACTCCCAGACAGGCTCCGACTTCACCGGTACGCTGTTTTATGATGTTTGTTGGGCTAAATTCAAAACGCTATAAAGAGCAACCATCGCTGCCATTGTTTTGTAAACACGGGGCCAAAATTAGATCAAATCGGTTCACTAAATTGTTTCAACATGAAGTGAGCAATTATATCACAATGTGAGTAATTTATGTAAGAGACAGAGCGAAGCCGATGATCCTCTCGGCTCCAGACGATGTTTACTCCCATATTTGTCTATTATTTGGTCAGTTGATCCAATTGTCCAGCCTTAATATCTTCAGGCTGTGCTGTGGACACACACACACACACCCACACACACCCACACACACACATACGCATGCATGCATGCATTTTGCACAGTTATCAGGCAGAAGATCTGGTTCCAGTGTTTACAGGGTTGCATCTCTCAACTTCTGTTTGAAGACTTGATGTGCGACAAAACCCACAGCAGTCCAGAGCAGCAGCTAACACGCTAGCCTGGAAGATGGTGACAGAATCGCTCAGGCATCAGCTTTAAATATGCCCATTACATTGATTTTTCAGGATGACAAAACACTCACAAAAACACATCCAGGAAACAAACACATCTACTACACAATGCTGCAAATGTAGGAATGATTCCGCGTCACAGTCAACGGTAAATGCTAGTCACTACAGTATGGAGCGCAGTCACGGCGTCTGGATGAAGTCATCACGATTCTTAGTGAGTGGCCATCCCTGTCCTACATGAGAGTCAAAACCAGACATTCATTTCACACATATTCATAGTTTTACCAGAAGAATCCAAAGGTTTTTCAGTCATTATTAGAAGGAAAAATGTATCTATGTGACATGAACTGAAGGGGAATTTGTTAATATATTTCCAGAGACATCATTGCAGATACAGTACCTATCTATTGAAGTGGATCCACAACACCAGTTACACGTTGTGTGTATGTGTGCATGCGTCCGTGTGTGCGTGTGCCCACTAACCCCACTCCTCCCTCCTCGCTGCATCCAGGGGGATTTATTTGACCCCTTATTGCAAGCGGTGATCCTGTGGTGGAGATGAAAGCATGCCTTCCCAGTGTGGCCCCAGTTTCTATAGCTATGGACACAGACTCACACTGGTCGGGGACAATAGAGGGGCCCTGCCACTCGCCCCTGCCAGAGCCCTCTCCTCTCCCCACCCCATCCGTCACTGCAATCATATTTTCAAAACAATAACACAGCCGGTGGGGGTGGGTGTGAATGTGTGTGCGTTTGCTGTGCGTGTGTGTATAGGTGTGCGTGTATATCTTTATTTTTGGGTGCGGGTTTGTTTCATTGGAGTGTGAACATGCTCGTTTAGCTTATATCTGTGGGTCCATAGATCCAGTCGGTGAAGCAGCTGTGTGAGTGTATGTGTGTGTGAGCGTGTGTGTGCATATTTGTGTGTGCTGTAAGCCGGGCCTTTGATGCTGTGGCCGGAGCGTGCCTAATGTGACTGCTTGCTGGGGGGGGCTGTGTCAGCGTTGAGCCTCCTGCCCTCGTACTGTCTACCCTGCCGTGGCCCAAGGCTCCCCCTGCAAACTTAAAAGGACCAAAGGAATCCCCCTTAAACCCCCTGATGTTGAACACCCCCCCACCAGAAAGCATGACATCATTCTTTGCACAAAGGAGGCTGGAGCTGGGGTTAACATGGATCTATGTGCGAATATGTGTGCTTGGGAGTTTTCTGCATATCAGCCACACATTTGGCCAATGCGTCTGTTATTTGTGGCCCTTTAGCTTCCTGAAGTCTGCAGTCTGGCTACTTTTTTATTATCTTTCGATTTTTTTTTCTAGTTCCTTACTTTATGCCCCACTCACATGTGCCAAGCTGGTGTTTTTCCCCTTCATCTTTTCTGGAGCTCTTTTATGTCGATGACTAACAGGGATTTGATCCTATAAATCTGGAGAAAAAAAAAAGAAATTGCTTTCAGGTTGTTTGCTTGGATGCTTGATAGAATGCCCTCAGCTGGGCCTTTGCAGCCCCCCACCCCCTCCATCGCTTTCCCTCTTTCTTGACGGTTTTACTGTCAGAGGTGGTGCCGTCCAGATAGACCTTCCAGGCTACACAGGACAGCTAACTTTCAGTGTTGCGGGCTTCTGAACGGGTCATCGTGGTCTGTAGGTGTGTTAAGAGGAACCATGACAGAATTAGGGCTGCAGAGTCCAGGAGGCTCGAGGTTGACAGCAGATACATCGGCCACCATGTGTGAATACGATCGCTGACGAAACACCCCATTTGTAAATGTTGATCCAGCTCCTGGATCAAATTGTATCCACATTTTTGCCTTTTTGAGTTATACAACAATCTTGAACCTGACAGAATCTGCAGAACAGAGCGCTTGAGCTCACCTCACCCCAGCTCACCTCACACACCAAAAGCACGCCCGTTAGACGGAGACAGACCCCAAACAAAGCAAAACCAGATTCAGTATTAAGGGTCCAGATTCAAAACTGGATCGAGAGCAAAAATCAACCTGCCGATGCACTGAAAAGCATTCGCATGGCAGACGCAACCTTTCCCCTTCTACGAATGACGGGGCGTAATTGTTGGAGTGGGTGGGAATGTAGCAAAATAAGACATGTTTTTCTGTCATGGCCTTGATTAGGAAGTGAGAACACACACCTTTGTTACAATAGTGGGGTTGGAGGCCAGAGGCACAGTCAAAGACCCCAACATGGATAATGTCATGGCCACTGAGTTGTAACCGCCACTCCCAACCCACACACACACACACACACACACACACAAGCAGGCGTGCGCATACGCATTTCTGGATGGCTTTTATCTCTCCGCATCTCTCTCTGTCGATGTCACACTGTCTGCTCTTACAAGTGTTGCACAGAGGTGAGGGCTCGTCGCCCTCGCCTCTTTAATGGGCCATCCGTTTGCCAACTGTTCCTTTGAGGGGGCCGATGTGTCGGGCGTCGGAGCCGGGATTTGGGAGGGAGTGTCGGTGCCGCTGGATCAGACAGATGGAGGGGGGTCCGGCTCCATTCATTTAGCTCTATGAGAACAACAGAGCTCCACTTCAAACAACAAGGACGCAACCTGCTGGCCCCCAGCGTCTGCGCTCGCAGGAATACGCAGACACACATGCTGGAACACACGCATGCTTGTGTTCAAACACACATGTGCTTTTATTAGAACTTTCTAAACTCATGTTTGATTTGGCGTGTCTTAAATCTACCTCAAGGACAGAAGCTCAACACGCCAAGCTCCAGCTCACACTGTTGCTGTTCACGCTGCAGCTGCAGCTCACATGCCACCCTGACACACATTTGCATGCGTGCACACGCACACACATGTGCGCTACACACTGCACCCCCAGATAAAGTGTGGGGCATAAATACACAGACCCCAGAGTGCCCACTCCCATTCCCAGCCCTGCTTTCCCTGGGACTCCCTATTTTGCCACGTCCCAGCCCCCCCGACTGAATTCACTGGCACTTCTTGAAAGCTCAGAGGCGCCAGCGGAGCGGGGCTCATCTCTTGGGAACAATAAAGCCAGATCTTCATAAAAACTTCAAAAAGGCCTCGCCAAGTGTTTTATAGGTGCTTTAAAGGTTTATGGGCCCTGGGGAGGGAGGGAGAGAAAGAATGAGAGCGAGAAATGAGTGATGCAGTAGTGGCAGGCTTCACTTTTTCCCACCCACTGCACACACAAACGCACACACAGACACCAAGTGTGTGTGTGTGCAGCCTGCTGCTAAAGTGCCACTGAGTGCCAGGCTGGAATGGAGTGGTGGCAGGGAGGGTGGAACAGGGGGTCAGTGGCGGGCAAACTGAAATAAACAGGTGATCGGGGGTGCAGAAATGGAACGAGAGCTGTGACATCAGCGAGAGAGGCCCATCAAAGTTCACAATGTTGCTAAGAGCGTTTTTACACCTGCACGTCAGCATCAAGGTCTGAATCAAGGTCCAGGGTTTTGGTTACATTTGATACCGTCTGCTTTGGACGCACACCACCATTCGGGAGGTGCTCCCGAGACTTTTATGAAGTGTGTGTGATCAAGAGAACCTGATAGAAAAAAAGATGACAGATCTAAAGTTAGACACAAGAATAAGGAAGTGTTCAGTTCAAAGAGGTCGAACGCGAGGCCCCAAGGAATAATAGCGGCTCTGGTGCAAACGGATCCGTTTTAGCCAGAAAAGAGCGGCACATGGACAAACCCATTTAGACCCTTTGAAGGGCGCAGGTTTGACAGCCCATCAGTCATTCCTCTCCACAGAAGGAGGTGCTGAAGACATCAGATGTTTCGCTCCGATGGACAACTCCACATTGCTGCTGCAGATATTATGATGAGTCATGAGTTGCTGCGGCTGAGCTAAATCCTCCTCAGTCTGAATCGCTTTAATGGGCATGAATAACCACTTTTCAGAGTTTGGGGAATGTTTTCCTACAGGCATTCAGATATATGCCAGGGGTTATATTTAGCTCAGGTCCTCCTGGAGTCAGAAGGTTTAAAATTAGGAGGCGTCAGAGCACGAGTACAATTCTTAGGTTACTGTCAGTAAAGAGTAAAGAGCTAGCCTTAAAGCTGTAGTGGGTTGACAAGGATGCTTTTTCTATTAAAAAAGCATCCACACATGGAAGTAGATTTGGATTTTCAACTAGATCCTGCTCACGTGCACTGGCTTTTCTATCTGTATCAGTATTTCTATCTGTTGACAGCTAAGCATGCAACACTTTATTTGCCAAGGCCTGAAAAAACACGTGCGGCTGGAAAGAGATATAATCTTGCTGAAAGCAACCTGAGTGGCCAGAATCAAAGCCTGCGTCTGTGACTCAGCAGAAACCTTTGACACAGCGTTGAACCGCTCAGCTACACCTACCAACACTGAAAACACTTCATTGGGAGATATTTCTGACACTCATCTCTCTGACAAGTGCATCGCATGAAGAGATGTTTGGATCATCCATCCCTGGGTTACAGTTGTAGCAGAGGAGCCTGTGCACCATAACTACGCGGCTCGTGCTTGTCCAACACCCAAACTAGCAGCAAAAGCGGCGGAGGGGCATTAAAATGATGATGGAAAGATAAACCTGATGTATGATGCGATTGTATGGAATTTGGCAGATATAAATGAAATGGGACAAAGAATGAGTCGTTAATTGTTGTGTGGTCAGATGCAGGACTAAGGGACCTGTTGGACCACGTTGGGGGTAATGTCATCATATTCCAGCCATTCTGTTCTCACAGTTCTTTCAGAACACGGCAGCTAAAACTGAGGCAGCGTTAAAGCGCTTTTGTCATGTTTTCATTTAAAAAATATGCACAACTCACTGAAAAACTCACTGCTGACGACAGTGTATCAAGTTTTGGAGGGTGTCATTTAAATGTCCAATGAAATGACCTCCAGCCTATGAAGGAGCAGATTTGTTCCCACACAGAGAGATTTTTTGATTTTTTTTGTCTAGTCTGAGCTTCCTGCAGCCTTGAGTGCAGCCGGTAGTCGATCTAAGATAACGCCTGTGATCTAAACAAAACTGAGCAAAGCGGTCATCTGAATATACAGTAAATAGAAAAAACAAAACCAAAAACTGTGTCTGAGATGGTTTTTGAGTCGAAGCTGCAGCGTCATGCAGCCATATTCACCATTTGACACTGAGATCCTGGCTGCAGCTGCCCAGCAGCCACTTTTCATCAACTGAGTGGCAAAAACTGGTGAGGTCATTGCAAAATAGCATGTGCAGGAACAAGTGCCCTCTATTTGTCCTTCACTCTCATTCATATCAGATGAATGAACAGATTGGGCGGCTGGATGCTGTCTGCTTGTGAAAGTCCAAACGGCAAAAATAATCCCCAGAGGAAACGAAGAGCAGAGTCATCTTACACTTGTCTAAGAAACCCACATAAATAAACAAGGCTTTTATTTTGTTAATATTCATTTATTGTTCAATAAAAATAGATTCTAAAAAAAGTGACGTGATGTCTCCTTCATGAGTTTGCCTGCCAACAGCTCCTTGTAAACATAGGGCTTTTTTTTTTTTTTAAAGTTATTTTCACTGGAAAGAGAATGCAAACCCCTCTTTTCCCCTTCAACAAATTCTCAAGATGGACTACAGTCTGAGTTCAAAGATGTTTGACATGTAGTAATGACAATCTCAAATTTGCTTTCTTTCACATTTAAGGAAGATACAGTACAACAACCACAGCTCTCTTTTAACGATGTACACGGTTCTGTCTGGTTCTGCATTTAGCGTTGAGGCCATTTGACCTTGTAGAACCATTTCGAAGACTAATGCAAGCCAGCAGAGTTTTATCTATTCCTAAACCCAAATGTATAACAGTTTGTGTGAAGTAATCTTTAGAAAATAGTTTCATGTGAGCGGAGAAAGGAAACAGTGTAAACACTTTGGGAGGCATGACTGTTAACCCCCACTGTGACAGGCTCCACAGCATCATGTGAGTCTGGAATGCTACAGTAACTGAGGCCAGGTCCACTGACTTCACCCATCACAGCGTTCCTGGTGCTACATTTGCAGAACAAGCTGCAGAACACGGGGAAATAAAGGTTGGGAAAGTTTTACAGATGGGACTGTGGGAAAAGAGAATGCAATATATATATTTTTTGTACAAAGGTTCCCAAAACACGGCACACGAGATGGTTTAAATTATTAAGAGGCCTTTGCTGCAATTAGAAATATAATTTAAAGTGCTAGCACGGTGTTTTAAGGTCACATCACCGATGTAACCTGGTTACCAATCATGTAGTGTTTTTTTAAAAAAAAATCGTTTTGAATTGATGACATTTGATTTATTCTTTGTTTTCAAAGATAGATCAACGGATCCTGACGCTCTAAATCACCACAGTAGCCTCAGGTTTCTACCTGATACGCTTGCTGCACGAGATCCCATCTGTGCACGCTGGGTCTATCCCAGAAGCCAGTCTATTTTAGACGGAAGACGCATCAGCTAGCACTAAGCAGACTATTCCCGTCTAGCAATCTGTTCAATAATTTCACAATAAAACGCCGCTTAATGCTGAGCTCCTGATGCTCCAAAGCTGCCATGCACAATGGACAAATACGGCAGGCGGCACCGCACGCATCAGCTGGAAATCTGAGGTTGGTTGAGGGTTGATGGCTTGAAATCCACACTGGTCTGCACGTGGCACGGTGAGGGAAAAGGCTGCACGTTCTGCATAGCCCATAAAGCAAACATGACCTGCAACAAATCGGTTATCTAGCAAACAAAACAGAGGTAAAGCGGCGTGGCCTGTGTCATCATTCTTTAAACAATATTTTCTTTTTCGTGGGGGGGGTGTTTTCAAGCATCTGAAAGTCCTTTCTAACTTATTTAGGAGACCGTCTGGAATGCGCTGTATGCTGATTTGCTGGCAAAGACTGGGCCTCTTAACAATTTGAGTCATCTTTTTCACAACAGAACCCCTTGGGGAGCCCGTGTTCTAGACTGACAGGCACCAACTTCTGATGTATCTGGAAATACCACTGAACCAAACACAACAAAACACTGGACTGCTAACTAGGGTTTACATGCTTTTTGGCCATCTATTAGAAAAAGAAAGACAAAAGTATTGCTCTTCTCTCTTGAGAAAAATCCAGTAATCATTTTGCATTTGTTTTGTCAAAACCCGAGATGATTGTGTTTGTTTGCTACACGAGGAGTGGGTCTAGTGCCAGATGATTTGTTGCTGGAAAAAAGTGAAAATGAATACCAGAGATCTGCATTAAGTCCCCCCCTTCTCTCTTTAAAACTCTGCGTGTCTCTGCTTTGCTACAAGACAACACGGAGGCCAAGAGCAGTTGACTGACAGTCCGACGTGCATTCTAAAGTGGAGATGCCAGCCCGCCCCCCTCCCGGATATCAGCTTTGCTTCTGACTATCTGGGACCGGTCCAGATCCCACATCCTGGGAACACGGGGCTGGCGGCTGCAGTCGACAGCTCCTTGGGAATGACACAATGAGAGAGTTCATAGGAGAAGACGTGTCCGCGTGTGGCTTCGGAGGACGTAATGCCGCCCCTGTCGTTTTGGCACCGTGCGAGCTCTGAAGTGCCGTCAGCGATCAAGCCAGAAGTCAGTGATGCTCCATTAACTTTGCTCCTCATCAAGATCTTTTTCCCAACAACTTCTGACAGCAGCAAAAAAAAAAAAAAACCTCGGCTTTTTGTTCCATTCTGTTAGAGTTCATTTGGTGTCTCCACGGGGGGTCTCTAATCTCCTGGAGTAAAAGCTCTTCTATACAACAGAACACATTTCATGAGAAGTGTTGTGTTTTACCTGGTTTAAGGAAACACGACAGTGACACAAAGTGACATGAAGGAGTCAAACACTGTCTAACAGGTCGTGTGTCAGGGCACCATTCAATCCTCACACTGTCGTTGCTCGGCTGTGTTTGAGGGCTAGCGGTGAATACTCTTTAATGCGGACGCACAGTTTGCCCCTCAGCCAAGGGTTCTGGAGCTCCAGGGGGCAGAAATCATCCTGAAGCCACTTTTCTCTATTGTCTAAAACAAGCACGAGACCAAAGTGCTTCAACTGTTCGACGCTATAGCACGCACACTGTTCCTGCTCGGCGCTGCCACCACTGCTGCTCAGCAGCCGCCGAGAGAGGGCGTTGATTTCCTGCACCACCAGCTGGACCATCTCCCGCGCTGATGTTACCGGAGTGACGCAAAGCTGAAAGAAAAGACATTTTATAAAAGCTGAAGGTCCGACTGTGTCAACTGTCATCATGAAAAGAGTGCGTACCTTGACGCTGGTCTCCTTTGGTAGGCCTGTGCAGTATTGAGGGTAGACTCGGAGTGTGGCCTGACACGCTCTGCTGATGGGGGCTGGTGATGGAGATGAGAGTCTCTGTGTTCCGCTGTCCTGTGATAATGTGCGTGTTGGTGGAAGTGGCGGTATGCACCGTTCGGCCGAGCAACAGCGGTCCACGGACGAGGGCCTGTGCAGCCTCCGCTGTGGTGAGGTGGAGGGTGAAGGACTGTAGCTGCAGTATAGTTGGTTGCAAGAAGGGGTGATGGAAGGGAATTCCAGGCTGCTTGTCCTCACACAGAAGGCCTGTCTCTTTTCTGTGATGTGCAGCAGCTCTATCTGCCTGCTGGGTAGGATGAAGTCACTGTCGAACTGCTCTGTACCGCCCCTTCGCCTTTCTACGCCACACTGAACTCCTCCTCCTCCACCACACAGCTCACCTTCCCGTCCGTGCTGCAGTTCGGAGGCCTGGAGGACATCGGGGGTGGAATCCCGGAGACTGCCCCCTCTGCGTCCCCCGCCGCTGATACGCATTCGTCCCCCCGTGCTGCTCCCGTCGCTGCACAGGAACCCGCGCGGCTCCAGGGAAGCCGAGGACGAGAGGGGCGAGTGAGGCAGCAGGTCCAGCTCCCGAGGACTCTGGGCGCGACTGGAGTCATAGTCACTGTCCGTCGTCAGGAAGACCTCAGAAGATCCTTCCTCATCAGACAACCCTGTAAAGTCTGCAGAACGCAGGGGGGACATTTTCAAACTGCACACACAAATTAAAGACCAATGTGGGTATTGAATTCTGGTAGTTCAGACCAGAGTGTTTGTGGCCCGGATCAGGAGATGGCATAGGGGAGGGCATGAATTCTGTCTGAGAGGAAGTAGAGGGAGGCTTTTCAGGCATCACTTCCTTGGAGAAATCAATGATCTTGCTTATAGAAATGCCCCCGGTTGGCTGCTTGTAGCGGGCAAACTGCAGCGCGTCCATGATCCACCTCGCTTCACGCCACACGTCCTCCATTTGCTGTTGTAATCCACCAAGTAAAAGAATCATGATGACATAACTCAAATATGGACGAGTGACGACATCTTATTTCATTCCCAACTGTTACACATCTCACCTGCATGTGCTCCTGGACCTGCTGGTGATTCTTCTTTGCAGCCAGGAGCTCGGCCTCAGAGAAGGCTTCTCTGAGTGCCTGTTGGGAAATGAGGGATTCCAGCTCCAGCAAAGCTGAAACTTTGCAGTACTGGCTGATGAAACTGGGGCAGTACGCATTAAAGTGCACTGTGGGAAGGAAAATCCCCCAAAACACACATTATTTTATTGTTCCAGTAAATACAGAAATTTGCGAGACGGCTTAAATAACTAACCCAATTCAAAGATCTGCAGAGGCAAAGTGAGGAAGCCAGAGCGAGGGGAGTATGGATTCTTCTGGCCAGGAGCGGTGCACACTTCCTCCGACGGTGGCAGAAGGAGCAGAAAAGACACTTTCTCCCCAAATTCCAACACTTCCTGGCTGTAGATGCGGAATTCATGAGCCTAAACAGAGAGAACGACAGGTAACCTCAGTGCAGTAGTGGTGCTGAAGTAATGAGAGTGTTCTTTAAATCGGACCAGAGCGTCCAGCTCCAACTGCAGAGAGAGGCAGTTGTCTGGTTTCACTGTAATTATGGGCTATTAAACGTCCCTTTTGTGGAAAAGGGCAGATAAGCTCATAAGCTGTTTTTAAAGGCTGGTTAATTTTCATATATTGCTACATTATAACAGAAATGTTTGTACAACATGAGCACGAAGAGGTGATAAAACATGGAGAGTATTTGCTAGTGTTCTTGAATACAAATGATTGACTGGCAGCTTTTTGGCTTAAATCTGCAACTGGTTTCCTTTGGAGATTGGCTGGACAGGTTCTATGATGCCAGCCAGAACCAACTCAAAGCCAGAGGATAGTTTTTACCTTAGCACCTGTTGTTTATGGTTCAAGTTAAACAAGCTGACATGCACTCTGACCTGACTTCCAGGCATGTTAATGTGTGCCATCAGGTCCTTGATGGCAGTGCGCAGCTCATCTTGGAGGCGATGGGTCGTAGGTTGGGTGTCTTGGCCCGTTTCTGCTGGTTCCTGCAGACAGCCGAGTGTCTGCAGGCATTGCCACTCCTCTCTGAAACAACACACATGTGAAGTTATGCCTTCCCAACCCGCATTCTGCCATCTGCTTGAATAAGAACCTCACCTGGACACGTGGCTGTTGTCCCGAATTTTGGTGTGGCAGAGGACGTTGGGGAGTTTCTGGGGCACCAGTGCTCTGATCTGTTCCACAGATGTACACAGCTTCAGGTAGCCCAGGTATAAACCCGGAGACAACGTCTTCCGGCTCCTCTTGTGATATGCAAGCTTCTCCTGTTAACAGCAGGTGGACATGGTCAGTAGAGGACATGGTCATTTTAATTATTTTCATGTTGATTTAAATGATCCTGCTCAGACCCACATAGTCTTTAATTTAGAGTTGTTTCAACACGGCACCTCACCATCAGCACATTTTTATGTTTTTAATCAAGCAAACATAACCACAAAGCAAAAATTTGAGGGAATCTAAGGGGAATCGTCCCCCTTGTGTTTTTTGCTGTCACCACGAGGCCTGAAGCCATCAGCTTACACGAGAGACAAAACAACTCTGTAACAATGCCTTGTTTACCCTGCAATACAGACAAAACCTTCTTGTGATTCAGATCCAAACAGTGGCCATTTTGAACAAAACAACCACAAAAGTGTAGTTGCCAAACTTTGAAGGACAACAATTAGCAACATTATTATCAGCCACATTCAGAGCTAGGAGCACATCTATCTAAGCTAAATGAGTGGCCCAACAGTGCTTGTTTTGGACTGGCACACATCCAACATATGGCCTTTTGTCTGGAATTTGAATTAATCGGATTTCAATATGAGTCCTCATGCAGCAAATAAAACTGGGAGAGATGTGTCATGGATAATTACCACTGACTAATGAGTGTGTACACAAGTCGGCCAGATAACTGGAAGCACGTTTCAATTTACCCTTTTATTTATTTTGTTTTAGTTATGTCTTTACTGCCGTTCAGTGTTTGCAGACATTGGAGCTATAAATAAAGAAATGCTGTAAAATAGTTTTTAAGGCATTATACTAGAGTCTTTCATCTTGATCGAGCTTTGGTAACAAATCTAGCCGACGATTGACTGAACGAAAACCACAGCCACCGCTAGAACACCTCCGCCCGCTGTTTGATTACTGTGACGCAACCAGGCTTTAAGACCAAACCGAGGTGTTGCCTAACTCCACTAACATGCAGGGTGATGAGCAGCATATCCAGGGCGGTGGGCTCTTCGGGGGATGAAATGGACTTGCGCTGGAGCTGCAGTTTTCCGAGCTGCATCCAGCGCGCTCCATCCAAGTTGGGGCAGGTATTCATGTCCTTGAGAAGCACCAGCAGAGCGCTACCATGCTTGTCTTTGATGGGCTCAAAGTAGAACTGACCAAGGTCCTGTGTCCCCAGCATTCCCTGTGGTCGACATCAGAGGACTCCTGTTAATGCTTGTGCTTCTGTAGAGTTACAGACTGTAGTAATGATCGGTCTATTGAGCGCTGGAATACCTGCAGCTGGGAGACCGCTTGCAGCATCTTGAGCCGCGTCTGCAGAGTGCAGGAAGAGGATGACTGAGACAGACTCAGACACTGCTGCAGCCACAGAATCTCCTCCCATAGATAAGATACCTTCCATATTGAAACAAATTTAGAAACACATTTAGAATACATCTTGCATCAGTATAAAGAAACTGATGGTATGTTCAGATCTGCTCGGCGCCGACCTTGTTAAACCAGAGGAAGTCCTGCATGAGGGAGCTGGAGTAGCAATCTTCAACCTCAACAACAGGAATCTGCTCCTCTGAAGTAACTAAAACATTATCATCTCTGTAGAAGATGGTTGTCAGGTAAAGTCCTCTGGAAAAAGCACAGAATCAGAACATCCAGCAAGTAAACTTGGGAAGAATACTAACTCTTTCCAAGGATATCGCCTCTGGTATTTAGCCTGTACTTGAGATTTTTTTTGTCATGTTTTGTATTAAGTAACAAAATATCAAAATAGTTTTGGAATATTCATTTGAATACTATCAGAACTGGTTGAATTTTTTTGTTTTGTGTTGTTTTTACATCTTTTTTTTGGTTTTGAAGACCGGTGCTTTATCTTAGAACTTTCAACAGCACTTCTACTGGTCAGTGAAAATGTGCTCTGGCTTGATAAACTCAAAATAATACTAATTGCTCCATATGATGATTCATGCATATTATCTTTAATATTGCCCCTCACGTGTGTATTATAGTGCTAGACAGACTGATTGTTAATACAGTTTGTAGATCTATCATATCTTGCAGAGGAATAACTCCAAATAAAGGAAAAATATACCTTTTCAGGTTTTTCACAAACTTGCTGGTTGGCTGGAAAAGGTGGCGCAGACTTTTAGAAACTGAGTGCTTCCTTCCCTGTGATGGAGCTTTGCATTGCTCTGTGTGGTCAAACAAAGAAAAGAAAAAAGGATTGTTTTAACTTGAGAAACCAATATTTCTTTCGATATTCCAACGTTCAGTATTCCGAACGTCTGAGAAACTGTGTCACAACAGGCTTGTTGTCTGTTGTTTCTTGCTAAACTGTAGTGAACACTTCTGTTTTGACAAACTGGAGCGACATCTCAACGACAGGCCCTTTACCTAGTTGACAACCACCCTGACACATCCAGCAGCATGGCTGGAGTGGAATGTTTTTCGACATCTCAGGCTCTCCAGTGCTGCAGCACCGTTTGACAGTTATGCAGGCTGTCAAGCAGACTATGGACCTTGAGGTAACCACTAGCACTGAGCTCCCAGAGGAACACCAACTGTGTATACATGCATATGTGTGTGTTTACCTGCATATACTATAACTGCTGGAGCATGGCATGTCTTGAGCTTGAGCCATATAAGTAGAGCCAAGAAGCTGTAGTAAATTGTATGTGTGCGTGTGTGTGTGTTAACCCTTTGCCACTCACTGACAGGGAGGTCAGTTAAGTCTGTGGGGACGTGTTTATTTTTAGTGGGTCTGGAGGGAGTTGAAGGCAAGAGAGGGAGAGAAACATAGAGATAGAGGGACAGAGATGTGTGTATATGTATACTGTATATGTATGCGTGTGTTAGTGTGGGCGCCTGTTGGTGAGATAACACACCTCCCACCTCATTAGAAGCCCCGAGTTCCAAACCCTTTGCACAGTTTCTCTCCTCCCAGGTGATCTCATGCCAGCCTTGGGCCACTTGGAGTCAATAAATCCCCCATTCAGGACCCAAAAAAACTAATTTTCTCTTCAGGTGGATGAGTGGAGGTAGACTAACCAGTAAAAACAGCGCCCCTCGACCCCTCTCACCTCCCTAAATTTGTCTTTACACTCAGGTCTGTTGAGCTACAGTCCTTCTGGCCTCAGTCCCCATTTGACACTGAGTCAGACAGACAAGCAGGGCTGACTGCTGGGGTGCCTCTGTTAGTCAAGGCCTCTTTCACAGTTTAATTAATAGTGTTTGGACAAGAGGGAGAATGTGGCGTGGGCTGTAAACTGGGCTCTGGCGGGGGTGCATACATGACCATGAGGGGGGAGAGTTAAAAGAGGGAGCATGTACTTGAATATTTGGGCCTGTTCATGTACATGTGTATCTATGTGTATGCCTGTCTGTCTTCATGTGTGTAAATGTATGGACAGTAGACAGGATGACTGGCAGGCCGCCGGGGGTGAAGGAGCAGGGCCGGGAGCAGTAGTCGGTGTTAATTTATGCCCTCTCCCGACTCCAGCCCGAGACTCGTCTCTTACAGGAATAACAAACATGACCCCAGGACACGCCACCTTGGCTACCGTGTCTCAACGCTCAAGCTTAATCAGTCGCAGTCTGAAGAAACAAGAACTGCTCAATACTCACTATTATATTGGATCTCGCCCTATTGCAAATATGGTCTGGCCACAGTGGACAATAGTAAGTGGGCGAGTGTGAGAGAGACAGAACCTGCTCAATGCTAAGTGAAGCTTGCCGTCGTTTTAAAAAGAATCAGTGTGGACAGGTTCTGACACTTATGGGACCAGCGCACAGCCACCAGTGTTTGGGGATATAAACTGCTTGAGTGTTAGAGACGTTGATCTGTATTTTGTCAGAGAGAGAGAGGGAGAGAGAGAGGAATCCAGCAGAGGAAGGGCTGAGTCATGGAAAGATGTGTAAAGGGGTGGGGGTTGTTGAGACAGAGGGGAGTGTATAATTTTTGAGGCAGCACGCCGTCTTAGGGTATATGGCCCTCAGAGTACATGTCGTGCCTCAGATTTTAAAGTGTCTGTCAAGGTGAGATGAAATGCAGCAACTGGCGGGACACTTTACACCTGCGAGCTGACCGTCCGTGGCACCTTTGTGCACTGCGGCAACTCCGACGTGTTTGAGAAAATGTGACAAGCCTTTAATATGCTTAACCTTTAATAAGGTTTAGGGTCAACGGTGGCCTGATATTACATTTGTTCTTCAGTAGTTCACCGAGTGCATCGTCACTATCTGGTTTAGGGGTTTGGGTTTCAGCGGGGGTCAACCATGCAAACCTGTAAAGCTCTCACATTACTGCTCAGGCCTTAAGGTGAACATGAACTCTGAATCTATCAAAAAGTTGTTGATACCATGGCAGACACAGTGGCGGTGAGCTTCTTTTATTTGACCGAGCAGTTGGTCTAGCACCTCCTTCTGGCCCTTCTGACGTGGAGTGCGGCCTTCAACGTCCCTCCAGCCTGCAGAAAAACAAACAATGACCAAGTGATGTTAGCAGCTCACCAATAATCATTATTATTATTCTACCTTGACCATGTCACACCACGTTTTCTGAAATAATCCTCTAGTTTCAGCCTGCTGTGTCAGCTTCTAACAGCCAGCTTTGTAGTATTCAATAATAGACAGGCTGCTACTGTATGTTGTGCTCACAGTGGAAAGTTGGAATGCTTCAGCGATATTTGTTTCATTTGAAACTGCATACCTGGATTTATGGACTACGGTGTTACAACCCCGTTAGAAGAAAATAAACTGGACCTTGAGTTTGAATGTTGATGGAAAATTCTCTCATAAAGAAAAAAGAAATGTGCAAAACACAAGTTGGCGCTCAACATTTCTCTTCATTAATAGATCGACAACATTTTTAATTACACTAAGCCTGTGCAATCCTTGCAGTACCGAAAAGAATCCTACAGTTGGAGCGTGGAGTATGCCGTGCACACACTAGAGCTTCTCAAATATGTCCAGTGTGTGTACGATAGGAAACAGTACCCACCCCAGTGTGAGAAAGCTGTGGTTGGCTGATAGACAGAGTTAGCGAGCGCCAATGTGACTTACTGCTCTTGTACACATGTGGGCTCAGAACAGAAAGCATGAAAACACACACACACACACACACACACACACACACACACACACACACTCACACACACACACACACACACACACACAAATGTGGCATGGCTGCTAAAGTTACAGAAAGTGAGAATAGTAACACAGCACACATCCTCTGAAAGCAATAAAATAAGCAAAAACATTGCAATACCACTCTAACCTTCCTTTTTATTCCTGTTATATTCAGCCTTCACACACATTTAGCTCATCATTAAACAGTTCTTTTGGTGTGCTGGATTACAGACCTGCACTTTTCCATCTACCTTCCCCATATATGACCAGCTCTGCAGAATCTTTCAGCACATTCTGGCTGCTGTGTTAAATCAGTTAGCATCCTTGCTTTCTCACTGGAGGATGTGTCAGCGATAACCCACCCCCCACTGCCACCATCAACCACCACCCACCCCCATCACCCCTACCCAAACCCCATCTACTGGAGCCCCCAGAGAGAGTGCGGAGCTGAAACACGGTGAGCTCTATTCCCGGAAAGGTGCCTGTCCCAACAGGACAAGCGGGCCCTTTAATGGGCGTCCACGGCACGGTATAAGGTCCCCACTGTTGGGGCCGCGCCGCGTGCTACAGGACAGACATGCAAATATTTCCAGTGGTAGGCCCAAATGGAAAACACAAACACGCAACATCGAAATTAGCTCTGAGAGATGGAGGGAGGGAGGCGGACAGTTGAGAAAAAAGAGGGAAAGCCCAGTCTCTTATAATGAGGACGCACGCATTCAGGGAAAAAAAAAGCTGAAAAACATGGTGTGCTGATCAGAACCAATATGTTCATATGTTCCCCAGATGTGCCCTAACTTTGCCAACATGCACACAGTTACAGTACCTGTGCTTGCTCTCTTATAGTGGGTGTGTTCTCTACAGATTTAACATACAGCACACAGGCAGCCAGTCAACTCAGAAGTCAGGATCCTGAATTAAGCACCACTAATACATCCATATTTCTATGCAGGAATATATAAATGCAGTAATCTGCTCTGATTTCGTACAGATATTCATGGTCAAGCGAGCAGACAGACAAATGATGACAGGAAATAGCGGGTCAGATCTGCTCTGGTGAGTAAACACCTCAGCTGTTGTTGCACATGACTTCACGGTTAACTTCTTGGCTGAACCCATGCAGTATCTCTGCCAGCTTGCCCCAAACGCCATCCTGAGGCTATGGTTACATGCGCTGACGTCTGAAGAAGGGGTCCCGAAACCCACCCAGCATGCTGGCAGAAGATGATCCAGCTGTCACCCCAACCAGAATGATTTCAAAACAAAGCTGAAACAGCGTTGCTCACCAATTGGATCGGATGGAAGAGAAATTAAAGGCCCAGTCCAACTCTAAGTGTGGGAAAGCTGTGAGATTGTATCAGTGTTTGATACTCAGGCACATCTTGCAGGGGTGTTAGTTTAGTGAGGCCTGCCAAAACCCTTCAGGGATTTTGTTTAGCCGTTAACATAAAAGTTTTGTGATTCTTATTTTATCCAAAACACACACGGACATGCAGATATCAGCAGAAACAGGGGTCGAACGAAACAAATTAACTACTGTAGTTCAATACAGATATTTCTCCACTCCATTCTGGTGGAGCATACTGAGGTTACACTCATTTCTTTTAACTTTATACTGACAACCAACTTTACTTAAGACACTTTTACCAGAGACCCACACTTTCTGGTTTGACTTTGGTCGCCTTTAACAACAACACAGACTCACTGGAAGGTGCAGCACATGCAGGCGTAGCGACCAGAGGAGGCCCCCAACCCTTCATGTTGTAGGCTGACACGTGAACATAGTAATCTGTACCCTGTGAGGACAGAGAAGAGGACATTTTAGGCAACATGTTGCTAAAAACAAATGGCTACGTGCTGGAAATCAGTCTATTTATATCCATAGGTGTAACACCATATATGTGTTTGTGGGCTGTTCGGTGCATCTGTTGGCATATAGGCCCCGGCAACATTGAATGTGCATGTGCGTGAAGATTGAAGCCTATCTAAAAGCTCTATCTGTGTCCAAAGCCTATGTCTCTCCTTTCTCAGCCAGATCAATCACACCAGTCGCCGACACTTCCTGACCTTGCCTTGACCCCGTTATGTGACAGGAGTGAGCATTGGCCGGGCAGCAGGGGTCTGGAAGGGGTGGGGTGTACTCTTACACAATAATAAACAACCACAGGAGCGTCCATTTGTCTACAAGACCACTTAAACATGCCAAACATAAATCAGTTGACAGGCTACCAAGCTGCTCATCTTATATATTTTAGCAGACCCACAGATCGCCCCCCGACCCGTCGTTTAGGATTGATGAGTATGTACAAGTTCTGTGTGGAGTTTGATGTATGTGATGGAGCCACATGGGACATGCCTTCAAATGCCCCCTAAGCAAACACCTCATATGTAAATAATGTGGGAGAATAGTTTCTAGAATCACTGCCAACAGCTGGAAAGGCGAGATCTTTGATGGTTCGTGGTATTGTTTCCCATCCTTTATCTAGCAAATAATGAAGTGTTCTTTTTATTGGAAAACAGCCTGTACTGGGGCAGACAGGATGATCGTAAACATGTAGTGTGCCCTACTTTAGCAGTGCTTTATAGAAGTAAATGTAAATTTACTTATGAAGTAGTTTAGAAAGTACATTTTTCTCCATGATCTCCACAACTGATGGAATTAAAGCAGAATCTGACCATTAAGAACTTACGGCAGTGAGTCCTGTGATGTTGCACTGGAGCAACGTGGTGTCCTCAACCACCATCTCGCCCAGTAAAGGACTGAATGAAGGGGCCGTGCTCCAGCCCACTGCAGAAACACGACATACGTGTCTTCATATACGCGTTCATATACAGATCAAGTGTTCTGTTTCGCTTGTTTTTAAAACAAAATAAACAAAACCTTTGAAATATAAGATTTTACTACAGCATAAAACGTCTATAAAAAGACATCATGCTATGTTACTGCAGCTGACCTTTGTACTTGGTAACCACGGCAGAGTTGACAGACAGAGGCTCCTGAAAGTCCACCCTCAGACTGGTGCTGCTGCTGATAGAAAGGGAAACGGCACTGGGAGCCTCTGGAGGGTCTGGGCAGTCAAACAGAGAGCACAAGTTACTGCAGCGGCGACCGCAAAACAAGAAGAACCTGATTCACATTCAATATCACAATAGAACAAAATATAAATATAATAGAGCTGGTTGCTTCAAGGGCGGGGGGGATGCTTAGAGACTCTAGAGAACAGATGGTGCTCATGAAACCGCAGTAACGCTAAAGACAACAACGCTGCCTTCGTCAACTCAATCGTTGAAATAAAATGATAATATCTCTGAGAATGTGACTGCAACAATGTAAACATTTTGACACGCTTATAAGTTCCAACCATGTTTACCCGACTTATCCATCAAACTACAGGAGCATGTGGGATTGCAAAGATTGGAATGCTATGTTTTCTCCATCACAGTGCCGAATAGAGTGTGTGCTCGTGAGTGTGTCTGCTGTCAGAAGGTGGCTGTCTACTCTGCTGCTAAGCCTGTCGTGAAATGCCTATAAAAAAAGTAAAACAGGAATTAAGTTGTGTTATGCCTGCACTCAAGGAGTCGAACACTAGTCTTCCCAGTGTGGAAGCCATTAACTCAGCCCAGACGGAATGCCAACAGTGAAATCAGTTGCCAAAATGAAACCCAGGGTTGTAAGAAACAGCCATCAAAGTCACCCAGAGGACTTACTAGCGTGCTCAAAGCCAGTCTGCATTCGTCTGAAGAGACGGAGCCTCCACTCCCAGGCTTTCAGCTGCCTGTCAGGATCAGAACCTTCCCACTCGCCAGGACCCTCGCTCCTGACCTGGGCCTGGAGCTCCACCACGCGCTGCTCAGCCTCCTGAACCAAGGTGGCTAAATGAACGGCTCGGCCCTCTAGACTAACAACTAGAAAGCACATGGGAGACGGTTAGCGTGCTGCCTTCATTCCATTTAGGCACATTATCATTTATTTCATTTCACATTTCCAAAAACGCAAAGGTAATGTAATATAATAATATCTGAAGTGATTAGAAATATACTAATTTGGACAGTTGTAAAACTATGCTCATCTCAAATGAAAATGTGCAAACGTTTTCTAATGAATGCTTGAAAATTGTCTGTTTTTATCACAGCAGGTTGCCTTTGAGAACAATAGGAACTGATGCGTATATTTGAAAAGATCACTGTAGCAGATGAATCCAGCAGCCGTATCACATTAGTGAAACCATGGCAGTGATGTTTGAAGGCACTCACAACATCTGATGTGCACAGATCTTCAGAATGAAAGTATAGGAGAGCAAATGTAAAGCTATTAAGGTCACAAAGGACAGTAGCAGCACTGTACTTCTTCTTTGGTGGCTGGTCATTCTTCTGAGTGTTTGGGGCTGGTGTGTGTCTGTGTTTAGTCTGCGTGGTCTGTGTTTGTTCATTGTAGATTCCACTGTTGAGCGTTAGATTCCACTGTTGACAGTAAGTTTAAAGCTCCGTGTCAAAATGTCCATCTGGGTGTTTAATTCTGCGGCTCTCTCCGTGTCTCTGCGGTGGCTGTTAGCTCCTCTTTGAATGTGTGTGTTTCTTCTAGGTGTCAAGTTCTTGTTGTTCACTTCAGCCACTTATGTGACGATTTAAAGGCTATTTGTCATTTTGAGGGCAGGCCTGGTCTCAGTGGGAAGTTTGTGCTTGTAATTATTACTGAAAATTTCTGATTATTTGGACTCCTGGATGTAACTCTTTGTTAATGGTTCACTTTGATTTAAGAATTCAGCTCTTGTAGAAGCAGAAACTAGCCCAGATAGTGTCTCCAGTGTCTCACTGCAATTCTGGGAACTTTCACAGCACTTTAAGAGTCCTTGTGAAGCCACCAAAGGATTTATGTGAATAAGAAGCTGGTGTCGAAAAAAATGTCGACACCAGCTTCTTTTTTTCGACACCAGAAAAGCAATTTCTTCTGTCTGCCTCTCTGTTTGCCCCGCAAACAGCGGTAATATCAAAACAGGTGTGATTGTGTTCCTCTCAAAGTTGACACCGTCTCATGAGTTATTTGAATTCTTGTGGGAGAACACAATCAAACAGCAAACTTCAGTAAACATCACTTTTCATTCAAGTGTTTTCAATTTAATGTTACCTTTATAAGACGTCTGGCTCAGCTCCGGGGTGTGTGCGCACGTGTGTGTGGGTGCTTGTGCGTGTGTGTGTGAGTGAGTAGAAACAAAAACAAGCCTAGGAGCCTCACTGGCGAGTTTTAATCATTAACAGAGGAGGGGAGCAGAGGCTCAGCAGATCACAGACATTGAAATGTGCTTACAAAGATGATTAATATTGCATTATTTTAACCATCCTGTCATCGCTTTTATTATTGTTTCACTGCCAACAGAAACCAGACTGGGATGTGTGAGTTCGCTGATAGCCTGGGGTGTGTGGATTGTTCGTTTGCATGACTACAGATCATGTTTTGGGTAATGTGCGAGTTGTATCTGATGTTGTCCTGGTGATCTGGTGATAACGAACACTGATGCGGTGCCCTCACATGGTAAAGGCTTCGAGCTGACACGGGAACAACAGCGAGTAGGTGAAAATGACTTTCAAGCGTTTCATTTTTTCAGTCTAAAATCTCAGAACTCTACTCTCAGACTTTCATTTGGTTGGAGGATCAAACCAGTAAAACTGATTTCTACCAAATGCCTTCTCAGTTACCGGTATGTAGTAGGCTAAGATTACTGGGGGGTAAAACTTGGTTTTGTCTTATGAGAGTTACTTGGTGTATTGTACATCTATTCAAAAAACTCACGCAAGCCAAAGTTTTTGAGGATTTTGCAATGTTGGACACATGAGTACAGCAAATCACTGCGCTGGAAGTGTGTTGAAAACACACCCAAACACTGATCTTCAACTCACAGTGGGGGCTCTCCTTGGCTCCAGCTCGGAGAAGCAGCTTGGCCATGGGCACATTGTTGGTCATGATGGCGATATCCAGGGGCAGGAGACCCTCACTGTTTGGGGTGTTGAGGTCCAGCTCCTCCAAACTGTACTGGGACAATAGCAGCTGCACCAAGTCCAGCTCCTGGTGCTCCACTGCCTCAAACAGCGTTTCATTACTTTGGAACTGTTATGGAAAGATGATGCACATGAAGTTATTGGAGATGAACCAGCACCATTTTATTCAGACCAACTTGCTAACAAAGTCACTTGCTAACATTTAAGACCCGGTAGTGGCTTTGAAAACAACTTGTCCTTATCCTAATTTTCTGACAGTGGGCTGCTTGAGGATGACTTTTTAAAAACGGCTATATTTTGAGCATGACTTTATCACTTTGATAAAAATAAAGTAGCGTTTAAAGTATGAAGTAAAACTGTGAGATACACATGAAGTACTGACACTGTCCAGGTCTCATCACTGTTGATGTTTTTCTCTCTCTCTCTCTCTCTCACTTACTATGGTAGTTTTGCGCAACCTCTCTTTATCTCCCCCCCGTCCTGACACCACACTATCCTCCAGGCCAGGGGGGTTGGTACCCACACGGAACTTTCCAGACAAGTTGCGGTACAGGCGGCGGGCTGCGCTTGGCGAAGACAGGCTGGCTGACTTGCGAGCCGGAGCTGGCTGGTGTGCTTGGTCCCTCCTCATTGGTTGTGTCATCTTGGCAGTGTCAGCGCTGGAGGAGGCACAGATGGGCAAGAGACATGAGGAGTGATTGAGCGGGTGAAGGAAAAGAGCAGATTATGACATTTGATTCAGCAAATGGACCATGTGAAGATTGAGCTTGAATCCAGTTCAAGAGTTAAAGCTCTAAAAATAGCCACACTGTTCACACATAAATGCTAAGGTGGACCAAGGACATAAAAAGTCCTCTGCTCACTTTTGTTATAGGAAGCCAGAATTTTTAATTTCGGTGGACATTTTTTTTTTACTCCTTGGAAACCCCTGGGGTTGGTTCGTCCATTAAACAGTTTACATTCTGCCACTGGAGAGCATCACTCGCTGCAGTTCTGCACACCCCTGATTGAAACACACTTTTTAAAGTCCAAGTGGTGATACCACAGAACGCACAGGAGCGCCTGTTAAGACCTTGGAATTGTGACGGGCATATTTTTTCCGTGAATCTTGATCATTCATAATTTTAATCCTACAGTCCAAGCAAGTTGTCTTCGGCACCATGTGAAAGAGTTTCCAGACACTTACAACAGTTAATGGCATGGCGATTAGGCAGGCTGATCTGACAGATAGACACGATGTTGTCATTATCAGCTCCCATTCAAGCGTTCCGTCCTGCCCTAAGAAAGGCTGATTTGCCAGTGCTGCTCTGTAAAGTGGCCTCTTTCTTCTGAACATCAAAGGCTAGACATCTTTTGCCACTGGTGTCTTGGCATCACTGGTATGACGACTATGCTATCACTCTCTGTCCCGCCATGGGAAATATGTAGATGACACTGTATTTCGGGGGTGAGTCTGGTAAATGGCTTTCACACACACTCGACTGCTGATGGAAATGTCAGCAGGACTCTACAGGCGATGGTGACAAACATTACGATTGTTCCCACAAAACAGACTCAGAAAGACAAATGACTTACTCAAGGACATATTTCATAATGCTGACTTCTATTGTGTTGCGTTTTGCTTTTTAAAAAAAAAAATCATAGTTCATGCTCATTTCCACATTTAGATGGAACAGCAGCAGTTGTAGGATTCACCTTTTTATTGGTCCCATCATAAATATTCTTGATTTAGACTGGAACTGCTAGAGGTTGAGCAAAGTAAATAAAGGTTGTGCTACCTTGGGCCATCATCCCATACGTCAAGAAGTATCACATGGGCCAAGAACAGATTTATCAAGGTGAGAACATCTGTAGGAAAAATGTTATTTATACTTCCACACCGCCATGTACGTGTGTGTACACACATACGCACAAACCCTCCTCCAACACATGCAGTTTGTATAACAGCTGACATCGGCCCACATAGTCTACTTTAAAGCAGCTCCAAGCCCCCGCAACAAGCCCTTTTTCACAGGGCAGATACACCTAAAATACCCCCAATCCCTGTCAATTCCCGCTCTGTCTCATCCATCTCCACTCCATCCCGTAATAGAGGCCTTATTTTAGACATCCTCGTGTTCCCGGCTGGGCCTAACCTATTCCAAGGTTCCAGATAAAGCGCGACAGGTATTTGGAATAATTTTTCCATGGGCCTGGCCTGGAAGATAAAACAAGAGATATATTTGTAATGCGTGTGGCGGTATCCCATTTCAAAGAGAAAGCCCACTGGAATCCAGCCCTGGGCTTATTGTTATTTGCCTGAGATGGAACAGACACCTTTTTTTTCTGTCGGCAGGACGGTGCCCCATCACTCTCTGATGACATTACAGAGCATTTATGTGTGTGTGAGTGTGTGTGTGTGTGTGTGTGTGTAATTGGTAGTGCACGTGTCTGTACTTTCAAAGGGATGCTACATCCAACATGTGAGTTTGGGATGTCATTCCCCAATGGCATATCCTCCGCCCTATGGCTAAATGAAAGATGGCACCAAATCAAAAGAAAAGGGACCACAAAACGATGAATGACATCAAGCGGAATAAATCATCCATTGCTTGGTTTGTTATTGCTGTCTTGGTGGAGAATTTACAGAAAAACAAAAAAACAAAACAACCCCAAAACATTGTGAGGATGCTACTTTTGCTCTACTGACACTATAATCATCTGAGTAATGATGAAGCATTAAAGATCAAACACATTACAAATGCGCAGAGGAGTGAGCGCCGCATCGTATTCCACATTTTTACCATGTTTGGGAAACAGGAAGAGGTTGTTCTGGGAAACCTAAAGTTTCTAGCGAAACCAGGCTCCTTGTTTTGGCTCTCCATCAATCCCACATCAAATGCAATGAGGTTGAATCAGCCTGACAAACAATCAAACCCCCGCGCTGCAAAAACACATAAACTCACCATCTGTTCTATTAGAGCTACAGGTCTCTTTACACCAACATTTAAGCCTTCCAGACACAGGAATCATATCTACGCAAAGTATACATTTAAAAAAAAAAAACTCAGGGAGCCTCAGGGAAGTTAGCATGTATTAAAATTTCAGAGATTTGTGCATAAACTAAAGCCACATACCAACTCATAACAGTGGTGAGCAAATCTACAAACCGACAGTGGAAAATGTTGCTAAGTCTGATGACGCCCAGTTTTTGTTGCTAAATATAAAATTGCACAGAGGGAACTGCAAGGATGAATAAATCCATTCTATCAACAGTACAATAGAAACAGTGCACACACATAAACGCATGCGTACGCGCGCACACACACACACACACACACACGCACACACACACACACACAATACAATGGTAGGAACCCACACAAAAGTCAACAAGATTAAATTCCAAAATTAATTTGCGGGGATGGTGGTGAATAATGTCTTGGCTTACTTTCTGGGTTAATACATAGTTCCTTATTTACTGATCCAGAATTGTTTGAATTAGGAAAAGAATCTGTGCGTTTAACGATATGTAACTATTTTACATAATGTAGAAAAAAAGACAGCTTGAGCCTGGCTAAGATCATGCTGTATATGTGAGTTTATTTGAAACTATAAACAGAAAAATGTTTCTTTACAGGCGTTTACATGTATGCACAAGCCATACTGAACAATTTGGTGCATATTGTAGTACTTACAGCACATGTTAACAGCATGCACAGATGAGCTTATACTCTAGGTGCTATGGAGAGCATTTGCAGGGACTCCTGGGAAAATAATTTGCATTTTGTCTGTTTTATGTTAAACTTCCCACATCTGCCATTTTAAAAATATTTGTCTTTACATATTTTCATTTTATTTTGTCTTCCTGCACTTCCTCAAACTTCAGCTTCATCCTGTACTATGCAATGATCTCTATTAGGCTGCAGGACCCACATCAAAAACTCTCTTTGTGAGACCCAAAACTCTCACAAGTACTATTTTACCACCTGTAAATCTACATAGATTTACATGCATCTACATTCAGATTCAGATTCCTTTATTTGCCCCGCAACGGGGAAATTTACAGCGCAGAATGCATGCACAACTGTTTGTTCAAAACAGATAAGTGGGCTCTTATGTAAAGTTATGTGCTGTATGAAACATTGTCTCTCTGCAATGGTAAAACCATGGAAAATATTCAAAGAAATGGAGTTGAAGTGCAAAAACAGCCATGAGCGGCACCAAAAGGACAGTAAGAATGGGGTGTGGGGGTCAGAGAAGCAGGCAGTTAGACGAGAAAGTTGGGCAGACACACACACACACACACACACGCACGCACGCACACACACACACACACACACACACACACACACACACATACACACACACACACGGCAAGAGTATGCTAGCTGCTCTAAATGTGGCTTGTAGAAGGAAATTCTGAAATCTGAGTCTTGGCACCAGACAGGCTGGAAGCAGTGGGAGAGAGACAGAGGGAGAGAGAGAGAGTTAATATACTGTATCTGTCCCCTTCGTTTGGCTCTTATCAGCTTATAGGCAAAATGAGGGAACAACTATGACCCACAATTACTCAGACGTACAAAGTTTGCATGGCAACACAACAAATTCAAATACACAGTGATTCACATATTAAAACACATGCACAACTTTAAAACCAGTAATAATAACATGTATTTAGACCCAGTTTTTAGACAGTTTACTCACGAGATCTCACTGAAGAATTAAAAAAAAAACCCACACACACACTTTGGCTTCGCTGTTGAGGTGTCTAAACATTGAGGTGCATATGCATTTCTCTGCCAGATGTGCAGTGAAAAGGCGGCATACTGTCCTGGAAGCAATTTACCTGATCAACCAGATTACAACACAGACTGTTGTATTCAAATGATGTTCTTTTGATAACAAGCAGCCGTCCAAGTTCTGAGAAAACATTTTGGAGCCTGTTGCACCACAGGCAGCAGACAGTATGACTGTCAGGGGAATGATATCAGCGGGTTCTGTTGTTTACACTATCCACATTATTTTTCCACTCTGGAGTCGTCTAGTTTGGGTAACCTGCTCTCAACTGTAGCCTCTGTTTCCTTCTTTTGATAAGCAGGTTGTGCTGGGATGCCGCTCTGGAGTTTACGGTTCTTCTAAAGTGGTATTTGTTGATGTGAGTCACACACTCTCTCCCGTGTGTGAAAATCCCAGAACGCTGGTTGACTGAGATATGCTGAAGTCAATGCAAAGATTACTGGCACCCAGACCGGTTCACTCACGTCTGCCGTGAGTCACTGCTAGCGAGACTCCCGCAATGTACATATTGTGGCGACACCTACACAACATCTAGAAAAATACATACAATAAATACAGTTGTTTGTTTCTCTCATTTAATTCTCTTTCCTTTTATTTTGTCCCCTTTACACTTTCTCTCTCTTTCCCTTGGGACGACAGCAGAGAGAGTGGGTGATCTGTTGTATGTTTAACCTTTGAAGTGGGCCCGCTGTGCCGAGCAAGGCCTGCCACCTGTTGGCTCTGTGTGCATGCATGTGTCGTATGTGCATACAGAGCTAAATCTCTCTAATTTTGATGAGCAGAGACAACAGCGGAGTCACCACGGGGATGTGGTGGCGGGCAGTAGCCAACGTTCTCAGGAGGGGGGGTGTGGGTGCTTCCAAGGTGGGATCACAAACACACCAACATACACAGAACCCCTCCTCTGTCAAAGGCTTGGTGACACCGTGTCTCCCACAGCGATCGTGGGCCCAGCCTGGGTGGCTCCAGGCCCTCTGTGTGTGTGCGTGTGTGTGTGCGTGCGTGCGTGTGTGTATCACACCAAAGGGGTCCCTGCCTGGGCCGCCATATGCCACCCACCCAGCCAGGGACAGAAAAGGGGTGGGGGTGACCCCTGTCCACTGAAGCCACCAGTTGGTCCCTTCTCTCAGTCACACGCCGGCTGGGCGCCATGTTTAAAGTCCCACGGCTGTTTATCTGGGACGAGGATGGTGGGAGGTGGTCGGAGTTAATGTTCCCCTGACTGGGACAAGGCTCATGTAAAATATACGAGTGGATGAATGAATGGATGCATCTGCAGAGAGGACTGAAGCTCAACAGAGATAAGACTGGTACTGTAATATCAGGGGCGCGTGGTTTAATATATGATATAGCATTAACCTCAAAAAGCTCTTTAGGGTGAGGAAAGGAATTCGCAGGAAATGGAAATACCACAAGATGTTTGACCGTATACTTTGGTATTGCTACTATCAACAAAAACATATTTTTGACATCAAGCAAATGAAATTGCTAAAACACAAGAGCAAGAACTTACAATTCCAAGAAAATGGTACATTTTGCCAGTAAATGATTTAGAATATGTCTTTATATTATCCAGCACATCCATAAATGTTCATACCAATAGAAATTATGAATTACAGACTCAGAAAAAACATTCCATGAGCTGCAGGGATACGGGTTGTGGTATCCTTCAAATCTGGAAGTCTCCTGCTCTGATATTTGTGATAAATCCACATCTTCCAGGCTCCACTGTGGCCGCATTTTGGAGCTGGCTTTGAAATAACACGGAAATGCACAGTGTCAGCTCTGCACCAAAACAAAAGCTGGGAACAGCCGAGTTCTAAAAATCTGACAACACCAAAGTCATTGGATAAAAAAAAAAAAAGCAATAGTCACATCGGGTTAGGCTTCGAGAGAGAGATGTGAGGAAAAGTTGAAAAAAAGTCCCCCTCTGGAATAGCAAAACTCCTTACTGGCTTCTGTTCCAGGGTGACACGGGCGTGGAGGTTGACACTACCTGAGTTTCCCATCTCAATCTGTAAACCATTTTCTAAGACTGGCTTCAAACCACAAGCCTCTTGGTTCTCGAGCTGATTTTCTTTTTGTGCCTGACCCTGAATACAACCTCACATGCTCACAAAAAAGTAAATGAGGGGGTGCTTTTACCCCAGTCTTGCTTGTCTTTTATCAGCTTATAAGCAACACATGGAGTCACGCTAACCCTCTGACCCCACTGGCTGTCTCTGCTCACACAAACAGGAACAAACACACAGAGACACACTACATTAACTGCCTTTCTTCTCCCGCGCTCATTATTTTGGAACGTCTCCCTTCTCCCCTCTTCTTTCCAGCTCCAGTTGTCCCTTGTTTTTTGCTATCTCTCAACATCATCTTTCAGATCTGCCTTTCATCTACTTCATTCCCAGACACTCTCACCATCTTTACTGTTCTTTCCATGCTTGCTCTTACCTATTTTCTGACAACCCCATTTCTTTATATCTTTCAGCCCCTCTCATTACCTCCATCCCCACTGCAGCTCTCAGTCTCTGTGCTGAGTTGAGGTTTGGAAACCAAATAGTATCAAGTCAGAGACACACAGGACAAGAGGGAGCCAGCCTCATAAATCTCCCTGAGTGTAGGCCAGAGCATCCAAAATCAAGAACGCAGTGTGTCTATATAAATATTTAAGTGTGTGTGTGGTTGAATGTGTGTCTGAAGAATGCAAGTTCATTGTTCATACTGCAGTTTACATGCAACAGTTTCGGGTCTTCAGGAATACGCTATATTTGTGAATGGCTGTGCATGTAATAGTATTTGCAACTGGGTTTGTTTACATGCCTGTCCATATGTGCATGTAGGAAGATGAGGCCAAAAGCAGAAACTCCAGACTCTACGGTGCACATGCAGTCTTGAAAAATGAAATCTGCAGGTCACAGACTGAGAGGAACCTGCGAGGATTACTGTTGCTACACGATCTAAACAACAAAAACACACCGTACATCGACACACACTCGCCCTATACCGATTCTGTTGCATATTCCACTGTGGTCATGATAACATCACCTGCGCAATTTTCCATTAATTTCAAAGAATTAAACTTAGGTTCGATGTCACGATAAAACATCTTACGTGATGTAATTTGACAGCTCTGCCTCATTTAGTACGTGGGAATCTATTTTTGTCCGTCGGCTCCAACAACGTCAGTTGTCAAATCTCTCACAACGTTGTGCAAATGTACGTTTGAGCAATGGCGTTCTTTAGTCAGGAGTGTCTGAAGCAGCGAGGGATTGCTTGATTGGTGGAGCAAATTCTTGTACTTAAAATACAAATGCTTTTATGTTTTAGAGTAACCAGGGGACCTGTAACCTTTAAATATGTCTGTTTCATTTGAAGTGGCAAAAGGAAGGAGAAAAATATAAAGACAGTTTGAAATTTAAAGAATGAGGGAATCAAATTAGAACCAAATGAGCCCAGTGACACTTTGTACTAACGTGCTTTACACTGGGGCCCCTTGAGCATTGGCACTCTTTTTCCAGACAAACTCGAGTGATTTTCTCTTCTTTATTCTGCCGGTGTCGCCTTCATAGGATTAACACTCGGTAACCCTCACTCCCCCTTACACACCCAGCCCAGTAATTATTACAATGTGTGTTTGCTCATGTGTGTGTGTGTGTGAGCATGAATATCAAGTAGAAAGTCTGTTTGTGTTTGGGTGAGTGTGAGTGTGTAGACTACGAAAAAGGGAAGACGGCTTCTTCCTGACATTGTAGTTAAGATGTCATCCTGATGGTGCTGTCAGCTCAGAGGAAGACAGCATGGAAACAGGCTGAGAACAGGGGCCTTCTGGGAGTTGGGGAGATTTTCATCCCTCCAATGAGTACTACATATCCAGACACATCACTTATTGGTGTGTTACCAAACACAACCACTCAAATTGTAACGTTTATCCAGCAAAAGGGATAGAAAATGAGTGCTGAAGTATAAATACATATGTATAGACTTTCCTCTCTGGGCTTACTACCGGGGAATTGTTGGGGGAAAATGCTTGGCCAATAAACATGCTTGAGAGGCTTTAGTGTGGGTTAGGAGCTTACCCCTGCCCTACAGAATCAGAGTCCCTCGGCAGTGTCAGAACGACAGAAGTCAGTGCAAATGCTGCTGGAAGCAGAGAGAACATCGGACAGAGATGTTACAGTCATGCTCTCATAAGTTACAGAATTCATTAATGGCTTATGCTATTGGCAGCACGGGGAAAATCGTGATAGTTCAAAACTCAGAAAAACTTATTCTGAATTTTCCAAAGCACTCCCAAATGTCTTGAGACCACCGAGAACATTGCAGTTGTACTCTTTAATTACTGTTATAAATGGTTTGTGTCCGCTCTCTTATTTCCTTACTCGGTTCTTCAGCCGTATCCTAGAGTCCACTTATTATGGTCACCAAAAACAATAACAGTGCCATCATTTATTATCATATTTTCCCAAAGCCCTGCCAGTGTCTACACACTCTGATAAAGTTGCAAAATGGCTTCTGATCGATCAAAATTATTATGGCTCAAAATAATCTTAACAGTCATGTTTTTTTTTGGGGGGGGGGGGTTTAGTTTCTGGAGAAAAGTCTCCTAAATACAGCAGCTGGGACTTTTAGGGTTATTTAATACTAATCTAGACTTTTTATTCTTAGTTTGAAAGAAGCGAGCAGCAAAGATTTCAAACATTCATTTTAAACGCTGCCTTTTTATGCAGCAGAACAGACCTAGTTTGTATTTCGTTGGTATTGAGGCGTCCAACATGCATCCAGCAAGCAACCGCTCAGTGTAAATCTTTCAGCTACTGGTATAACAGGCGATGAGTTATTTTATGGGAGACGAACATGTGTCACAGCACAATTTTACAAACAGTAATTAGATTTTATGGGATTTATCAATCAATGTCCCGGGAGCAGAATGTGCAGTTATTATATTTACTCAATATTTATACTTGGTTTAACTATGAGTGGGTACATGTAAACAGCAAATACATCAATGGTGTCATCTTCAAGTGTGTTTGGACATCTGCTCGGTTCTGAGTTACTGTAGGATAGTGTGGTGGAAACAAAATCAGAAAAGATGTGGACATACAGTAGCAACCAGTTGCTTGGCCAGCCATTTGTAGATGGACATTAACCAGGAGCAGTTGTAAGTTCAACTGGGCTAGCACGGCTTCCATTCTCTCCTCTCCTAAAAAAGTGCTCTGAGCAGTAATCCGCACAAAAAAACATGCTACTGTTAATCCAGCCTTGGAGCCTTCTCCAGAAGACTCATGTGTTTTCTCTCAAATATTAGTACGTGTTTCACCAATATGCCAAAATAGGTTTGAGTAAGTTAACAGCCTGAAAAAGTAAAAATATAGAGGGGTTTAACAGACGACAGGAAGCGATATATAAATGTCCAACTATTCCAAATATGTTGACTCACGGGATGTCTGCTGTATGTAGATGTTATTAACATGTATTTTCCTTCTTACTGTATGAATGATGATACATTCCAGAGAAGCTGTGCTGGACTTGTCAGAAGCTGGACCAGTCTTGTTTCCCCTCCCAGGAGCATGACTCAGGCCTCAACCTTGAATCTCCCGTCCTAAGGTCTCTCATTTATGATGACACAAAAGGCCAGTCACACTCCTGTAACAGTGGCTCACCCCAGTGAAAGTTGGAATCCAGCTGCAGCTGAACCCCCATCATCCCTCTCATAAATGAGCATGTCAAATCTACCCACTGTGTTCCATTAAATCCAGACTACATCAACCAGGCTCTGAACTTTAAAGGCCAGGTCCTCTCTCAGAGGAGAACACAGAGCTGTTAAAGGACCTCACACTGCACATACGCTCCAATCCTTCAACACTTACCACCACATATTTGCCGTAGGACCACACATCTCATTGTCAGTCCAAGACCACACAGTAGATCTCGTAAGGCTGACAAAAGACCTTGTGAGACCTCACAGCAGGCCCTATTTTGATATGATAGGACCTTGAGAGAGTGGATCTCCATGTGCTTCTGGAGTAAACCTGGCAGGAGTATATACCTGCTTAAAATTATGTGCAATTAGGTGCAAAGGAAGTCTAGGACCACTTTAGCCCGAGACGATTTTCCCAATGGTGAAAGAAGCATAAAGGAAGAGCTATGAATACATAACAGGCGCTTGGGGGGGCATGCCAGATGGATGAACGGCAGGATGGATGGACAGATAAACGAGTGGAGGCCAGGCATCAAGAGGGGAGACTGGGAAGGATTCCCATGGGTGGGGACGGGAAAGCAGCCTTGTGATGGAAAGCTTTCAAACTCCTTTCATCGTCTGCCTGAGGACTGGAGCTTTACAAGAGCAAGATGAGCCGGCGCCACTGGAGCTGCTTGGCGCTCTTGAACAAAACCCAGACACAGAGACAGAGCAGGACCCTATCACCACTCCGCCCACGAGCTGCTCCCGCCTCCAACACCAGCCCCCGATATTCATCAACATCAGCTTTGCCTTTGCACACAGACACATTACAGTCGCAACCATCAATGCCTTGTTAGCAGTGAGTCATATTTTAGCTATGTTCGGCTATGTCCTTTTTCATGTTACACGTTGAATAGCGATAACAGCAATTATTTTACCGTCCAGGCACCACATCTAAGGGCTAATTACTATAAGTGGTTCCACTCATTTACCATTTAATTCAACATTCAGCATTTAGAGTTGGAATTACTGAAGGTAAACTATTGGTTCATACAACATTGAAAAAAACAAAAGCAAACAATGTGATCTTGTGGTCTTACCAGTCCACACTTAGAGATCGTCTCCTGTAGGACAGAGGCCGATCCGAGGACGGCTTTTCTGCTTTTGCACCACGCTCTTTGAGGGACAGACGATGAGTAAATCTGGAAATTCCTGACTCTGGCCTTGAAGAGAGAAGAAGAATTAGAATTAGAAGAAGATTCAATTTGCCATTCCACACAAAGAACCTTTCAGATTGTTGTTGGTCCCTGACACTACAGTCAAAAACACACGTTTTCACATGCCAGAAGATGCAGTTTTGTACAATTCTCACAAGTTGATACACGATATGATATTGTTGCCAACATGGATTTGAGCCCCACTGAAAGAACGTCACACACATTCTAATCTCTGCTACTTGCTGGCTGCTAATGTTCTACTCCAACATTTTATCCAAATTAAAACCATTCTTCCATTCCACACCAAGTCACTTTGCACTGCAATACCGCTGCAACAGCAGCAGCTGATACTATAAACGCAGCAATATTCTCTATCAGAGATAGAGAAAATAGCGGAATTTCCCAAGATCTATTCAAGATCATATATTTGTATCAACTCCAGTGAAGCAGTTCTGGCCATGGACATGAAAGATAGATAAATAGTAGGACTTTGTGGTTTTCACTTGTCATCATCAGGGCTGTTGGGTGATATACTGCAGAACTGAGGCTTACCCACTGCAAATTGCAAACAAACCTTGCATTCGCTTTCACTCACTCCTGTGAGATGCGTCAGATATGACAAGATTACATAAGAATTTCATGGACCAGGATGGATGAAAATGCACACAAGGTCTCAGCTATCACCTGAAGTTCAAACTGAATATGCATTTAAGGGAAATGGTGTGAGATGAATTTCAAATTTAGCTAAACGTGCTCCGATAAAGCATATCATCTGCAGTTCACTTAGGTCAAATGGTGGATAAAATACATTTTCCTTCTGAACTTTTGTATGGCAGAAGTGTCAATAGTGAAATAAAATACATTAAAATGGTATAAATCAGAAAACTGCACGAAGAGAGAAAATGTACTTAGACATGTTTCGTCCATGTTGAAATCTTCTGATTCGTGTGTGTGCAAAAGGCAGCTGTTTTATCATAAAGATGTTTTCATAAGCTGAGATGAAAACACACGTTTTCATTCAAAGTGACCTCATGCTGTAGGGCTTATCTAATAAATACCCCCCTCCGCTGCTGCCGTCGTTCCCAGTCCAACACGCTCAACTACTGTTTCCTAACTCTGCGCCAGCTTCTCCAAAGTGCTGGTTGACCTCGGAGACAAAGAGACATATTTTCCTGTATGAATCATACAAACGGGGTGTGGGATTTTATTCTGATGGCAGCGCAACCTCTAATTGATGGCATGAAGTTCGACTGAGTTAAGAGCTGTTTTAATTAAATTAGCAGCACTGCCCTGTGCATTTCAGCTACTGCCAAGCAATGATGCTAATGTCCCTTAACATAAACAGCAGGATTCATGTAAAGGGAGAAGTATGAGAAATTCCATTTCATTAACAGATGGCGTGATTAGGCCGGATCATCAATGGCTCCTAATAATTGCCTTTGTTTATACAACACTATTATGTTGGCTTGTGGCCCATAGTTACATTAAGTGTTCCCTGTACAACTTCAAACAAACATTTGGATGAGAACTATGACATGACATGGCCATAGGATAATGACTTCAGTGCCACGAAAACACATAGGATCAGCACTTCAAAGTGCTGGGGGCCAATGGACAGAGAGGAGGACTCAGGGAATCCCTTTGAGGGGTTTAGTGGCAAAATGGACATGTGAAGCAGGTGGGTCTCTGCTGAGGGCTTCTGGCTGCCTCTTGGCTGCCTGAGAGGTTCAGACGTGGCTCCGCCCTCACGCAGCTGTCACTGATAACATCATCACAGCGGCGACACAATCCCCTCGGAGGGCCCCTCAGCATATCCCGCTCTCATCATCATATTTTCTCCATTTCCAGGTGTTGACCGCAACATTTAGGTGGTGTTTCTTTTTGGAACTGAGGTACAAGACGCTTCTAGGCAAATGACGAAAAAGCCGCAGCATTACATCGTCAAAAATCTACAGCCAACACCATTAATAAGGGTTTTAGACCACACCGTCTCCAGGAAGGTGTTGGAGCTGTTGGAGTTACAGTATGTCTGACTGTATTAAAAACATACATTTCCACTCTGGTTCCACATCTGTATGTGTTAATTCCTTTTCAATTTAATCCAGGAGCCACAAAGGCTCTCGAGTCAATTTTAACACTCAGGAAGGATAAAAATATAGTTAACAATGCAAAGCTGTGCAACATGTGTGCATAATGAACTGCAGCTATAGACAGAGCTTTGCTCATGCATCCTTCCAAATTATGACTTTAATTTCCCTATAAATCTTCAGAAGATGGCACTGTCAGTCCCTTGGAAGAGTCGAACCCTTAACATTTTGAGACCCTGATGTGATGATTTGCAATGATTCCTGCCACATTTGGTGATTCGCAGCCTTTTCATCTGGCGCCACTCTGAGTCAAACATTTCGTTTTGATAAAAGATTTGCTTTTTCAAAGGCCTTTCCAGGGATTACCGTGAATTTCAGTATTGATATCCCTGGTGCCCAAAGGATGAATCCTGATGACTTTTGTCAGCTCCACTTAAGAAGAGAAACATCGAAACATCTGACGGATTGGCAAACATTGTGTAAAGACATTCATGGTTTCCAGATGCTGACTTTCTCTGTACCCACACCACAAGGTTGACATTCAGGGGTTTTAGCGCTACAACTATTAGGAGGAATGTACATGTTGATATACAGATTAATGTCCAAATTTGTTAAAGGAGAAGCCGAGAACACAAACATGATAACGAGACATCAGTATGTATAACTTAATGTAAATATAACTCATCTCTAGATACTGATATTATCAATGTGGTAGTGTGGAAATGAGAGTGAATAGTCGATTTTTTGAATCAGCTATGACTCCATCAGACATAAAATACACCATGCTTGCTCACCCAGTGTCCCTCTGTTGTGTTGCCATGGCAGGAATTAACTGCTCAGAGGTATTCATGTGCAGAATAAATTCTGCAAAAGGACTAATTGTTCTTGCTCACACTAAACAAAGCCACTGGCTGTGCACTTTGACCCGAGTCATAGCTTCTAACCCACTGCCATTTGAGAACAGATTTATGACCACACGGAATTCTAGTAAAAAGCCACCAGGCACAAAAAGGGAAAAACAATAAACTGCAGAATGAGGCTTATTTGCATCATAAACAATGTTCAACTGTTGTATTTTAGACACTAGCTATCTTCCAAATGCTGTTTTAATGGTATCGCGGTGTTGCAATTAGTTAAACTGTCATTGTCATCTGTTCTGGATTAACGTCTGGATTAAACACTTTCTGATCATCAGGACTGTCATAAAATCATTTAGTACTTATCAACATAGTATTAACATAGTACATAGTAATCAGTATAATTTAAGTGACCTTAAAAATGTGTTTATAGCCCAGTTTCCATGAGATTCTTATATTTGATAGATTAAAAATGGTATGATAAACACACTTTGCAAAATGTCTTGGATCTTATGGTTTTGTGTGATATGTATTTATAAAGGGATACCACTAAACCAGACAGATCACTATGCACTACCCAACATATGTGGTCTGTCTGAGGTCGGGCTGCCCTCAACCACGGCTCTCATTTCAGAAATTTCAGGCGCAGACACTGCACTAAATCATGAGCAGGACAGGCAAATATCTGACCCTGCTTCAGCAATTATGGGCAATGGCTGCCTACCTAAAACAACTATTTTGGAAATGAGGGAAAATAACGCACCGAGATTTTCTTCATCTCTGTCTCTGCCCTCTCATCTCTGTTACGGCTTCTTAGCCCTGCCAATGGAACCCCAATCAGCTGAACGGAATGTGGGCACCCAACCATATAACAGATACATGTGATTGAAATAAATGCAAGCACACATGGATGGTTATGTGCACAATTGCATGCACGCACCCCAGGGTTGATTCAGGAACACGCCCCTCAATGTGTTTCATTATGCAAACAAAAAGTCTTTCAGTGGTCCAATCATAAAAGAACAGAGCCAAGCCATGAATATTGCTAATTAAAATGTGCTCAAAGAAAGCCTTGTTTTCCACTCACCATCTTCATCCAAACCCATGTCTGTGCATACGTCTCTCTACATAGTGCAAGCTGCTTGGATTTCACTTGGACTGCAGCCTCACCAAAAGGCTGACTGATATTTATTCAGGCTAACATATTGTTGTGATACAGTTTCATTATCGGGGTTTGCAAAGTGCAATCAATGACATCCGATGAGATGAAATGAGAAGACTGATGATCTGTGGAGACTTTGTGCGTGTTGATAAAGGCATGTAAAAAAAAAGAAATTTCAACTGCACACGGCAAAAAGTTGATTGATATTGATGACATGCAAAGAGCAAGAAATTAGGTAAATGACAAGTAAACAATAATTTCCTCACTGTTAATGATCTAATAATGGACCGTATCAAAAGAATGATCCCCTTATGAACATTTTTCAATTAGATAGTTCCAACTGAGCTCTTTCCTTCCTGCATCTCTCCTTTATAAGTCTCTTTTAGCATTTGTACTATCGCTTCAGGTTTCTGCAGAATAGGCACATAACTATGATTCTGGCACCTTTTCCCCCCACTTTGGCTGTTTGTCTGTGGCATGGGGTTTGATACCATTCCCTCTCTGCCCACTTATAGCTTGATGTAATGTGCACAAGGCTGAAGCTCAAGATGATTGCAACCATTAGAAAAGTGGAGGGACAGGGCGACGCAAGCTACACCACAGCTTTCGCTTTCCAATTGTTTTAGCTTAGGTGGGATATCTTGTGAATGTGATTTCAGGAATCTGATCTGTGTAATTTAATAGCCCACAGTGTGGAGACAAACAATGCAATCTCAGTCTCATTGTTAAACCCATCAGTGTGTTTTTCAAACAGCCAACACTGAATGCTTACCACCTCTTCCACTGTAAATCGAGTCAAAGTACGGTAAGACATGCATGTGTCCCAGCCAGAGTTACACATCTCTTTGCAAAGTTTGAGTTATTATGGGATTATTTAGGGGTCTACACAACGTATGTTCCTCAGCAGTGGTGACTTTAGTTTAGACACACATGCACACAGCAACTCAGTTCCCATATTAACCTACATTTGAGGCATGGCATCTAGATTCCAGACATTAGTCAGCATGCTCAGGGGATTCATTAACGGGAATTAGGGAAACCTCTAGGAGACAAAGGTTTGTTTGAGTCTTATTTTGCATTTTCATTCTTATTAGGCGAAACAATATTAGAGTAAGCCTTCCAAAGCCCTTCTGTTTAAAACAAATAACTTCAGAGACTTGGGAAACAGTGGACGTGCACAGGTTACATTGCAGACAGGTTATCTTCACATTTTGAGAAAGCAGATGAGATTGAGGTTGTTTCTGTGAGTATGAAATAGTTCTGATCATATCCTACACACAACATGAAGCTGGAATGTTGTTACGTGGAAACGGATATTTTACCCTCAGTAACTGATATTAGCTGCCAGCAATTCTGCTACAGTTGCACCAATTACCAAAAGGTAAAAAGAGAAGACTTCCTAATTTATTAAGAAACACCTATGGTTTATGAAGGACTGCTCGCACTTGTAGGAACCAGAAGCACTTGTTTGTCTACAATTGATATGTCCATGGCTACCAGCTTCTGCTGACTTAAAGAATTTGCAGGGCACAGAGTGCATGCTAGAATGACATCTGCTGTTGTCTTTCCAGTGTGTTTAAATGCATTTTTTCCAGACAACAGAAGTGAACTCAGGGGTTGTCAGAGTTTAAAGTAGTTGGCAAAAATATGGTTGTTCGGCAACGGCTGTTACTCACACAAGTACAAATGATTCCATTGCCATGATGCCTTACCAAAATAATGGCCGTGTCTGCCCGCTGCTCAGTTATTCAGTCTGGCAGTGCACTTGGCTCTCAGAAAAACCCAACATCACTGCAGGCTGGCCACATGAAATAAGCCACTACACCCCCACATATAGACACACATGAACACAAACACAAACACCAAAATGCACGCAGATGAGGATAAATGGACACAAGTGTACACTTAATATAAAACATATACTGGATCAACAGTATGGGTGCAATTACAGTTGAGAGCATGTGTGCACAGATGCACACACACTACAGTAGATCCACTGTGCAAATAGTCAGCCAGTGTCTGTCTGGTCCGGCCCACTGACTGAGCTCCCTCTTCTACCACCATTACCACTATTGTAAATACTCCTCAATATGTATTTACACAGGGATTTCAAAACCCTGGAAACAAAATGAGGTGGAAAGAAAAAAAAAGGGTGGAAAAATGAAGGAATGCATTTCACATCAGTCAGACAGTGAAAACCCTCAGTCCTTATTATCATACTGTTAAAGTTTGTCTTGGATTGAGCCTCTAGGGGATAAAATATCACTAAACAATCTGCCTGCACTCTGCTGTATTTCTGTATGTATGTTCATATAATTATCCAGCTCACTCTCCATGTGAAAAGTGGTGCACATACATCTTTCCTTGTCATCAGCTGATGTGCTTTTGAATGCCTCGATTTTGGTGCAAAAGAAATTGTATGTTTGAAATGCTAATTTAAGGACTGCCTAAGCTGCTTGCTGAGCTTTATTAATAAAACATCATTGCTTGATTAAAGCAATGACTGCATACAATGCTACAGCTGAGACTGAAACTAGTATGCTAGCAGTGAGATTAATTCTATTTGGAAGCAAATGAAGCAAAGCCTAATGTATACATGTGCATTATACATATGCGTGCCTTTCTGCTGAACACACCCTCTGAACATTTTCTGGGTTTAATTGTAAAATAACCAGAAAAAAACAAAACAACGGTTTTCTCTGCTTGTCTCGTTTAAATTGGATTGTATTTCCTTGCCACAGTACTGCTCATCGTTCCCCAGGGTTCAAACGTATTGTTTTCAGGCAGGTGTTGCGGCCAACTTAACACCTGCCTGCAGGCTCTGGTTAAAGTCATTTGCTTATCGCTCCCAAACATTTCTGACAGGACTGATTAGATCGTAGACTATAACTTTGTTGCAACTGTTTCTGCATAAAATTTTATGGATTTTAGGATGTCAGGTGACTGAACATAGGCTGTGTCAGGGCAAGCAAGGCCTCCTCTGTTGGGCTACACACTATCAGAAGCAATGACCAACATTTACAAGTAAAAAGACTAATCATGAATAATCATCAGCGGTATCATGTCAGCTAAGCTACTGTTTATCAGCAATGTGACATTTTCTTTAACCAACCAGATCTTGAATTCGCCTCACCGGCCCAACTAGCCAGCTCACAATAACGTCAGCATGTTTCTGTCCTCTGATTGGCTGTTATACCCAAGAACTAAAATATCACATGGCGATCTGCACATTTCATGCACATCTTAGACGCAGCAAGTGCACGGAGAAGGCCAGCACATGGAGACATTCGCGTCATCACCAGCTACTCCACAACAGCTTCTTTGACGACATCTTTCCCAGATTTCAAGACCATAAACAATTAATATTTCTCTCCCTCCTCCTTCACATGCAGTTTCAGACATATTGGAAACTCACACATGCTCCTCCAGCCTGACGCAGAGCCATGGGACACTAATTGATCTCTCTGTCTGTATTGTAGAGGTCTGAATTTGTCTTAACTGGGTTTCTTGCTTTAGGAAAAATGGAATTCACCCTCAATATGCAAAATGCCTCTTTGTAACGCCACGCCTTGTTATATTGCATTTTCTATAGTACTGTTGGCTTCTTTAATTGTGGCGTAATATTAGAGTGGTCTTATTAGGAGGGGGATCAAGTGATGTACGTCGCCACTGAAGGCGGCCGATAGATGACCCGCCACTGAATGTGCCAGACTGCTTAATAATAGCCGCTCTTAATAATAGCTAAAACAAACAAACAAATTAAAACCTGTGTAAAATTTTTCTTTTTTATTGTGATCTTTTTTTGCAATTTCATTAAATTGTTTGAAACAGAAGCTTAAAAGGTAAAAACCTACACTACCACCCCACACCAAAGTAATTCCCTTATGAGACCAATTACATGGCTTGTAACATAAATAAATAAATAAGTCTAATCACGTTACATTTTCCTGGACATTTGACATAAATACCTTACTATGTGCAGCATCCCCTAGCCTCGGACACCACAGCACACCATCATTCATTCCTGCACCAGAATCGACATATGTACCCCGTCTGTTTGTCTTTGACCCAGCATCAAAAGGTGGTAACCATAATGAATGGATGCACTTCATTTATTAAAAATATGGATAAATTACCACAATGAGGAAAATATTGGTCAGAAATGGCAATAGCCAACTAGAAAGCATTACTTTAAAGCAAAAGACACAGCAGCTACAGTGAAGCATAGAAGTGGGAGCAGCTGCGAATGGAACTTGTGCTTTGAGGAAAGTAAATAATATAAGAAAGATGCTGGATTATTTCCAAATTCTTTAGGAAAATTAATGTTCTCAAGAAGGCTGGGTCATGGACACAACTGGGTGTTCTGACAGGACAATAAACCAGAAAAAGGTGGTAAAAGAGGAAGGTTTTGAAATAGCATTTCCACAGTCTAACTCACTTTAACCCCAAACAAACATAGTGCTGCACTTCTTCTTCTAGCTTATGTAAGTGTGTGTAAATGATCATCCAGGCTTCTGCGTCTTTAGCTCTTTTTAGATGGTGAATCCAATCTTGCCAGTAGAAATGAGAAGGAGACACATGCAAGTGTAGCGAATGAACTTACTTTTTATGCTGATTCTCTTTTCGGTCAGCTGAGCCCAGACTCTGGGGAAAGGACAAGGAAAAATGTTTAAAACATGCTTAGAATGTGTTTTAAAGAATATGCTCAGTATACACAATATAGTTCTCTTCTTTTATATTAAATTAAAGTCACCTGAGCTCTCCAACACACTAATCCAATTTGTGAGATGACACCAGATAGACAAAATGCCTAAAGCTATAAGTAGTAAGTACAAAAGTACTCAACCAGATGAAATTGCCCTGAATTGAGGCATTAGGAAGTAAATGAACCTAATCAATCTAACTTTGGTTTACTGGGATGAAGTAACCTACATATCACAATTATGTCAACTCTATGATTGATCTCAACTTTTACATTTAGGTTAACAAGTACCACATGATCTGTGCCACACTCTGAGACCCAGTTTAAATAATAAAGCCCGCCTAGCTGCAATTAGATACATGAGTTTGATAATTGTAAGCATCGGAAATGGTTTCTGTAAATATCTGTATGACGAGGAAGTAAAATAAAAATGAGGCAGACACAGTGGATTTAAAATCCCTATGCTGTAGTCAAAAGGGTGAAAACTAAACTCTAGAAAATAAAAACAATGTCTGCCGGCTTTGCTCCACAGTAAAATCATGATGGAGAAAAGCAAAGAACATCCATGCACACAGGAATACAACACAAAAATATACAATAATTCTAATGACATCCAAAATGTGTGTGTGTGTGTGTTTTAAAGCAATGTCTTGTCTTTCTTGTCTGTGCAGTGCAGACATTGTAATTGCAGCTTATTCACCTCTCTATAACACAATTCTACATGTGAAAATGAGACAGGGCAGCTGACCTTTGACCTTGCAGCAGCCAGAGGTGCTGTGAAGTACCGCTCTGAAAATAGGTTGGTAGTGCCTTCTATTAACACACTCTGAGCCACACTGAGAACCTGAAGAACCAGAAGCATTTGACTGAAATGCTTATTTTATGTCTCAAGAGTATGTTTCATGAATTTCCCAGTCAATTTTAAACCCTTTTGACCTCAGTTACTTATTATTTTCTGGGGAAAAAACACATTAAATGAATCAATACTGACATATAATTTCACTTTAAGAAACAGCCCGTTAGCAGTTGCTTGGTTACGCATTCATCAGTTTGCATTAAAGCTCCCAAAAGCGATAATGGTTGAGAGTCAGATTCTGGTGTCATCACTTCGACATACTGTTAGATTATTATGGGATGCTGAAACCAAATGCTGTCAGCGCAGTATTGATCTTAAACACTTCGCAGCAGTCCCGCAGTATCCATATCATTAGAAATTGTTTTTTTGATACAGTCATGTTGAAATAAATGCGTAACATGACCATAAAGGGATTCCTGTTGGTCTGTGGGTGGCTTCATCATGCCTCATATCCTGTGTGTGTTTGTATATTCATGTTTTCTGTGCAGATCGGTCTTTAAACGATACATCAGTTACGCTAAAGATTAGTCGTCAAGTAAGCGCTCTGTACACAAGGGGACCTGGAGGACAGTTCTCCTTGTGTACATCATCCTCTAATAAGCATCCATCACAATGTTCGTGCAGACTGTCACGAGCACCCTTTCACCTCCGTCCACCTGCGCCCACAGAACGCATCACTAACACATCACATCAGCATCATGCTGAAAAAAGCAGACGCTGAAATCCTCTGCGTTAGATTTTAGATTGTATTATGTCAGACAATTTGATGAAAATTAAATGAACATAAATTGTTGCTTGACATTATTACTGAATAAAATGCTTCGATGTGAAGCGACTAAAAATTGTTCCCTCCATCCTTCGCATCATGAATGATAAGACTTATTTTCTGACATAGGTTACAGTGTTTGTGTGCCTGCGCATATACGTGTGAGTGTTTGCATGTGTGATGTGTCAATACGTGCCCAAGCATTCCCTCCTGACTGTAAAGTGCACATATCTAGTTAAGGTGTGTAACTTCTGACTCAGCTACAGGCAGAACTATAAAACAATGCAATAGCAGCAAAAACACCACAGCACAGGCAGAATGTTGCATCCACCGGTTCCAGCAGACCCACATACCTGTCGCGTCCAGCCAAATGAAGACAGTTAACAAAAGTGACTCCACGAGCCCCCGTCCTTTTTTTTGCCTTCTTTGAAACTGAATTTGTTTGTACGTCCAACTTCTGGTCTTTAGCTCCGTGACCCCCGTCCCTGCCTAACTCTTTCCCTCTCCTCTAGCGTAAATCCGTCGGTCACAGTAAGGTTTGTGAAGCTTATTCTGATGGTGGCAGCTACCTCCGCTGACTTGTTGTACTTTAATTGTTGTTGCTAGGCGATAAGCTTCTCCAATTCTGCACAGTAGAGTAGAGAAAAAAAGGACGGGAGAGGAGGGAGTCGTGGGGGGTGGTTAGAGGAAAGGCTCGTTATAGGCACAGTAGCCTGAAGAAAATGATCGACGGGAGATGACAGAAAAAGGTTCAGAGGAGGGGAAGCAGTTATGCAGATGAGGGGAAAGGATGGATGGAGACCAGCAGGTGCAACTGTTGCTCCGCTTGTTTGTTTTCTCCAATCTATTCCAGCTTGTGCAACACTTAGCATTTAAACCTGCATCATTTGGAGGATTTGCCGTACGAACAGGCATTTCGAGAATTTCCCTTCATACTTCGCATGAACTCAAAACCCTGGTCTGTTTTTTCCATCTGCCTGAAAAATGCCTTTTATTATTTAAGAGAAACAACCCACACGCCTAAATTGTGGTGACACAAACTGTTTCAGTCATGAAGCCTTAAGCAGATGATGACTTTTAGAATAACTCTGGGTATTATTAGAAACTCGAAGAAGGAGCGCATGTGTGTATGGTGCTGGTGACTCCATGTTTTCAGTGTGGGCAGACACATCTCTGCCACCTCACTTTTCGCTGTAATTGGCCCACAAAGTTGAATAGGGTAACATTACTCACTGCTATCAGAAATGTCAAACGTGCTCAGAGAGGATGCACAGCGAAAACCCCCATCATTTCTCGTGACTCTCTTGTGTGCCCCTCTGTACAATCTTGCTTTCCGCATCAATAAAAATAATGTGTCAATTTCTGGGTCTGAAGCTTGAGGAGATGAAAGCACTCAGCATGCACCGCTGAGGAGCCACAGCAGGTTGCCCCAGCTCCTATCAATCTCAAGGATCTTTTCTAATTATATCTGAAACACAATTACCCACACAACTCATGCATCCATGTACAGCAACTCCTTAGTCTCAAACACCTTAAATCCTCCTCAAGGGCTCTCAGCATTTTGCTGGTGGCCTTTCGGCGTGCTGAGGCTAGGCTCCTGGGCTGCCTGCCTTCCTGGGGAAACCAAATGTGCATTTGTAAGCCTCTCAGGCTCGTTACGAAGCATCCACATTACAGCACACACGGAAATGTTGCTGTTTAATTGAGTGGCAACGATCAAATAATAAAGTCCCTCAAAAGAACACCACATGTCTTGAATGTTTGTTACGATGCTAAATATCACTGGAGAATCAGCTGCTGCAAAAGGGCAGACTAGTTCCGTTTTTACTGCATTGTATTAGACCACCAGCATTGGTGCATTTTTGGACCCCTGCATACAAAAAAAATGTAAATGGAGCTGAAGGAAACAGTCCTCAGTTTTCCTTTCTTTTTTGATGAATCTTTTCATACTGTATTGAGCTCACAAGAAGAGAAATGCTGCTTCTCCTCAACTGAATTCACTCCTGCAATTTTTAAACTAACTTTCTCTAGAAAATGTACCTTCATATTACTCATACTGATAACAATAACAACAATAGCTTTTATTATCAAAAATCCCTTATTTAAACAATTTGAACAGCAACCACTACATATAGTGCACATTGTGAGAAAACAACATTAGGGAAGGGTGATGTGAAAAGCACGTTATTCTTCTTTTTTACTTTCTTATGCTAACACACTTTCCACTGTGGCGTTAGCTAGAATTAATAGGCCCTTAAAAACTTAAACACTACTGAGACGAAAGACAAGAGAAAATAAAAACAAATGGCAAGGAATAACAAAAAGACAGATTTATTACATCAATAAGAAATGGAAGGAATGAAAATGGAAAGAAAGAGTGCACAGCCAAAAGAAACACTGGTGAAAAGTTGTTACTTTAATGGGTCATTGTTTACAGGAAGTGAGAACAAAAAGATGATGGAAAGAGAGGGTTTTATTTTGGTGCTTCCTCATTTTACTGTCCAATCAAAAGTTTTCAGCATCTTTGGGTGATGACAGAGTGAGAGGGTGGCTGCCTTCTCCCCATGGCTCGCTGTCTCCACTTTAACAACGTTATTTGTATAGGATTCCCCCTCCCACGCCCTGTGGTCTCAGGACTAAAAGCAGCAAAACATAGCTCATAAATCAACCCAGCAGAGAGGGACTATGGATATTTACCCATAAATCGCTGTGGCGGAGCCACCTACAATCAGACTAATAAGGCTGGAAGACGTGCTGTCATCCAAGCCATGATGTCACCGAGCCTGAGACTGTGGGGGTTGATTCTGTTGGTGGGTCCTTGGATCTGTGTGCATGAATGGGGCATAACTGCATGTGTGGCTGCGTCTCTAGCTACATGTGTCTGCTTCTATGACTGTGTCTGTGTATTTTGTGTTACTTAGGTATGTGTGTGTGTGTGTGTGTGTGTGTGTGTGTCTTTATATTGGTCCATGCATACTGGGGCAATTGTGTGCATGAGTCTGGACACTCATCATGTCTTTGCATTTCTGTACTATATATCTCACTTTGGTCTATAGGCTGACATAAACTTGCAGTTGAGTATTGTAAATCTTAAGAGTGGATGCACGTGGATAACACACATTCAGACACATGCACACGCACACAGATCCTGTGGTTAGTTCTGGCTTACAATGGGTGTGGGATTCCATAGAGAAAATCTAAACAAGGCGAGCGGTTAGCACGAGCCTGCCACGTTTCCACACAATGGCGCTCATTGACATAAATAACTGGGGACTTTGTGAAATGGGACACCCATTAACTTCTCTGCAGATAATTGCCCATTAGATCTTGGAAGAGCACTGTATTGAGAAATAACTCAAGTCTGACACTAAATGCAACTTGTAATAATAAAAAAGTCACATTGTGAAAGGGGCCTGGAATCCTTTGAGATGGGTGGCCTTTTCATACTATCATCCAGCCAAGCACTTGGATTATCTACAAAGAAACCCGTATGTGCTGGGTTGTGCGAGCCGTGCACGTCTGTGCTAGAAAAAATTATGACAAACAGGTAGGGCGAAAAAAAAACATGAAAAACTGCAGATTTTTCATTTCAGTAGTTGAAAGAAAACCTGAAAAGACCGTAGAATCTTTGAAGTTACAGTAGAAAAAGCAAACATGCTGATGAACAAACAAAGAGTTTTAAGAAATAATCCATTACAATAATATATTAGAATATCAAGCTAACTTTTAGGAATAAAAATAACGCATTGGTTCTGAAATTTGGTGAACATTATACACCAGTCACTGAATGTCATTTTAAAATAAATATTATAACATTTCCATATTCCAGTATTGCCATTAGTTAATTAGCTTTGAATTTTACCCAGTACTGTAAAATACTAACCCAATCATGCTGTTGTATTTTAAGTGATGGACCACGTTTGGAAATTAATGTTTTTATTACTATCAGGAAATCTTGCTTTGCTGTCAGTTACTTGTCTTTCTGCTCCTGCAGCTGTCAATCAAACCAGGCTGCGCATCTCTTTTACAGCTTATTTGACCTTGTATTGATGCTGAAAGTATTTTATAAAAGAGCAAGTCACCTAGCTTTCTTCTTGTTATTTAGTTCATATTTTTTTATTATATAATACCAGTTTAATCTTTTCAGAACATCGAAAAGTAAGAACGTACATTATGTACTTTATCAGGAGTTGGGTAATAATTGGGTAATAGGCCCCACTTTGTCATCTGGCCTCACTTTGTCAGTTAAAATTTGATCATCTGCTTTATCAATTCATGGAATCAGACTCATTTTTTAAGATTTTACTCTTTGTTTGTGACATTATAAAATCAAATTCACTCACACTAACAATGCAGATTCTATTTTGACCATCAAACACAGGAACAGATGGAATTAAGATGGAATAAACTACTCACTTTAAAACATGTTTAAATAATGTTCCTTCTCATGATATCTGCCAGATAAAAACATTTGTTTTGGAAGTCTTTGTATCTAATGACGTCATAGTAACAGAACGGAAACTGTAGACAATTCCAGCTTTGGTGCACGAAAGTTTCCAACCTGTATTTCCTATCCAGGCGTGCATGGAAGAGATCAGTGGTAATGGGTCTGTATTAGTTGGTCTGTGTGGACTTGGAAGTGAAGTTTTTCTAAATGTTGACCACACTTGAACTCTGTCTATAAGTCAAAAGCTCGTCAGTAAAAGTGGATTTTAAGAAGAGACTACAAAGAATTCACTGAGTTCGCCAGCCTTATCTCCTCTGGCAGGCTGCTAAAGTTGAGGGGTCCTGACCCCAAATACCCAGTCACCTTGCTTCAAACTCAGCTTAGAAACAACCATGCTCAAAGGCTCATATTGGGGTCAACTCTTCACTAACATAACTGGGGGGGGACCGATAAGAGCTTTAAAAGTGACCAGTGCAAATGAAAACTCAAGTCTGACATGAACAACAGCAGCAATCTTTTTTGAGTCTAAGCAAAAGGTACATGTGCATAACAATAGAGTGACTATCATTTCACCCACGTAGGAAGGTCAACATGAGGCAAATGACACCACGTGTGGTCTAAAAACATTCTGTGATGAACTGCTGACTCATCCAGGGGTGGAGCCCACCTTCGCCCATTGTGTACCCTCCCCATGACCCCGGAAGGCAATGGTGAGAGAGAAATATTACCTTCTAGACTTAATTAAGAGCATTATTATGAATAGTAAAAGGTGCATCTTTGGTTACACAAGGTTCAAAACATAATGCTGCATCTGTAAAAAGCCTGCATCAGCGAGTACATACTGAACAGCCCAAAATATTAACATTCAATCAGCTGCAGTTACAACATGCATAATACTTAAGTAACCTTAGGCTTTTATAAGAGATTTAGTGCTTTCATGGGCCAAAATGACATTAGAAAAGAGGCTTTAGATAAAATCCC